>NC_080730.1:9321340-9621340 GCF_019097595.1 Hemibagrus wyckioides | reverse complement strand
ATGGTTTACAGTGCCATCCATAATTATTGGCATTCCGTGAAAATGTACATGCAATAAGAACATGCAATGAGAACACGTGCAATACACATGCATGGGGAAAGAACAGCCATGAGGCAGGATATGAAGAGAACAGAACTGGTCCTCATTTATTTATTCCAACTTTTCAACACTATATTCAACACTATGTGTAAACAGTCACTCTTTGCCCCACTGCCATATAAACATATACAACCATTCATTCTCTAAAGCATTCATTTCGAAAAAGACCAGCACACAAATACAACATTTAACAATGTCTAACAAAGACTGGAGACTGATGCCAGTCCTCTACTGCATCCATAATAATTGAATCTTTTTATATTCTTATGGTGGTTTAATTTAAATTTAATTTCAGACAATTCAATAGGAATATAGTATATATGGTCATGCAAAACTGATTTTGTGTTAATTTAACCATTTCTAATTTCTCCATCTCCATCATTGCTTTATAGGAGACTATAAAAGACTTCAGAAAACAGACTTAAAAAATACTATAGCAGATTATGCAATGCTTATGAATATGTCACAAAAGCCCTTGTATAGAGAGGCTTCACTTCACTAAGTATAACTATAACTGCTTAAGGGAACACAATGCCAAAAGAATGTCAGCAGTGCTTACAAACATTGAGTTTCTCACCATTTTTACAGATAGATTTAATACATTCGTTAAAGCTAATTATCTTTTTATAACCCTTATTTCTCTCCTTGGCTTTTGTATTTGAGTGTGTGTGTGTGTGTGTGTGTGTGTGTGCATTCCTTTTGTGCAATTTAGGCCTTCGGCTTTTTCCAGTCAAGCTGACATGGCCTCATGCTGGGAGTCAGATGCATGGTTCATGAGCTTGCTCAAATTCATGTGTGTAGAGGCATCACTTCAGGACAGATCTGATATTGGTACTTTGTGCCAGCCAAAGGGAAGTGCTGCCCAGTATATTGCCTAAAACAACACTGACCTAGATTCATCTTTGTAAGGTTTTGAATATCAAGGGCAGTCATTAGTTTATTATTATTATTATTATTATTATTATTATTATTATTATTATTATTATTATTATTATTATTATTATTATTATTATTATTATTTAAGCTCATTTCTTTCTCATTGGATAAATAATTTCTACACCATTTTGCTAAATGGAAAAAATGCAACATTGGCAGGGGATAGGGCATTTTAGGAACAAACAAAAAGACAATGTTAACTTTACTAATAATGCGGTAAAGAAATTTAATTCAATTTAATTTATTTGTATAGCACTTTTAACAACATTGTCTCAAAGCAGCTTTAATAAAGAAAAAAATATTATAAAGTTTAAATTGAAGTTACTATTTTATTCTTATTTTATCCCTAATGAGCAAGCCTGAGGTGACGGTGGAAAGGGAAAACTCCCTGAGATGATGTGAGGAAGAAACCATGAGAGGAACCAGGCTCAGAAGGGAACCTCATCCTCATTTGGGTGACACTGGACAATTCCATGTCCGTTTTTCTACTGACACAGCTTTCAGTTCCTACTTGTGCTTATTTTTTTATAAACAGTGGGCCTAGGACTAAAGAAACATTGATAAAATGTTTCTTTAGTAGTAGTAGCTGAGTGGGTAAAGGTCTGTATTAATGATGAGAAGATTATGAGTACAAACCTCCAGATTTTTTGTGTCAGACCCTTCCATGGTCAGGTAGATAAAAATTTGCCCCAAAACATTCAAACTATATATTTTCCTTTCAGTTATCTCGGTGTGGTCATCATGTCTATAGGCTGAAAAGTTCAATCCAGGCTCCTCTATGCCTTGCTACAGATTCCACACCATTCTGGATGATCCATAGGTGTTCCCAAGTGAATTGTGAGATATAATATCTCCAGTGGGTCCTGAGTCAGGCTCAATAGGTCTCTGTCCAGTTGGAAGTGTCAAATGCAGCTTCACCAAGAGCTGATCAGCAGTATCCTTCTATGGTGCCCAAACCATTTTAACTGGCTCCTCTGAATTCCACAATGCTCCCAGACTGTCACTCCCCTCATCCTAACACAGACAGTAAGCCAAGCAACCCTGCAGAGGAAGCTCATTTCTGCCATCTGTACTAGGGACATTTTTTTTTTTTTTATATATTTCCTACAGCTCAGGACCACATGTGAGGATAGGGACATAAATTGAGAAGATTCTCCTGTACAGATATGCTGACTGTAACTACAGTGACTGTAACAAAATCTATTCATCAATATCATGCTATCACTTGAATAATTATTCCATCACGTAAATAAGTAGCCCAAGAATTTTCAACTCCTCTGCCTAAGGCAAAATCTCTTGAAGTAAGCATCCCACTCTAGCCTGAAAGAAATCATGGCCTCTGACTTGGAGGTGCTGATATTCATCCCATCCTCTTTATTCTTGCATGCCGGAAGTCAAATTTGGACTACATCACATACAAATAACATGAATGATAATTCAAGTCTACATAGCGTGCACACTTATATGTGAACCTTCATCTTGCATATGTTGCCCAGTCTCCAGATGTTTCCCTTCCGACACCAGACCTGACTCCAGACGACCCTATTTTTTGTGTAATCTTTTAATTCAGTCTTTAGCGTCACTCTTTGTCTGATCTCTCCACTCACATTTGTTCATTCAGAGTGTCCCAGCTGGGAGCATTAGGCTCCTGGTAACTTATCCATGAGAGCCACCAAAGTAAACAAGGTCTTGAATGTCAGGCTGACCCTAAACATGTATCTATACCGCTGATTTTGAAGTATTGAAGCATTGGGTAATTGATATGCTCAATGTCCATTTTAATAGGAACACCTGCTTATTTATAGTCATCTAATCAGCCTCTGTGGCAGCAGCACAGTGCATACAAGCATGCAGATACAAGTCAAGAACTTCAGTTAATGTTCACAGCAAACATCAGAATGAGGAAAAATGTGATCCCTGTGACTTTTACCATAGCATGGTTGTTGGTGCCAGATGGGCTGGTTGGAGTATTTCAGAAACTGCTGATTGTCATGGATTTTTTACACAAAAAATCTCTAGAATTTACACAGCTGTAACCTAAATTGGACAATTGAAGATTAGACAAAAATCATCTGGTTTTTTTTTCTTCTGGTTTTCAACCCAGTTTGGGTGAGTGTGATGCTCCCATGATGCTCTCAGATTCTTGTTTTTGGCTGACAGGAGAGGAATCTGATGTAGCCCTGAGGTTAAAGCCCATCCACTTCAAGGTCTGATGTGTTGTGCATTGTGAGATGCTTTTCTGCTCACCACTGGTGTAAAGAGTAATTATTTGAGTTACTGCATCCTTTCTGGCAAACTTTGAACCATGTTCCTCTTGGATCAGCAACACGTTTCTGTCCACAGAACTGTTGCTCATGTTTTTTATGTGAAAAACGACAACCATGCCACAGTTAGTTTATTTGCCTATTTTGATGTTTGATGTTAACAATAATTGAATCTCTTGAGCTGAATCTGCATGAGGTTATGCCTTGTGGTGCTGCTACATGATTGGCTGATTGGGAAGCTGCATAAATGGGTGGGTGTACAAGTGTCTATATATTTATATTTCCTCTCTTTTGTATATTTTTTGTAATGTATTTCCTATTTTTATGTAAGTAAATTTTGCTTTTATGGCACCAGATCATTGTAAAAAGTGTTTCACTGCATGCTGGACAATGTATGGTTATGTGTGAACAATAACATTTGATCTGATTTGATAATAGTTTAAAGATTAAATATTTGTAAAGGCAACAAAAGTAACATGAACTAAGCTCAAATGCAACATCTTGATCTTACTTAAACGTGTATTTGAGGAACATGAGAATATTTAGAGCATTTAGATTTATTTTTAAAGCATTCTGAGAGCATTTCATATGTATTATTATGAAAGCCATTGAAACTAGCATGTCCAGCCTCCAGAGATAATCACTAATTTCCACCCCTTTCTCCTTTATAAGAGTATGCTTGATTTGGAAATGCTGGGTATTTGTTATAATAATGCCAGCTGTATAATGCAAATGATGAGGCTTTATGACTAAACTGTAATAGGATGCAAATGATATCTAACAGAAGCAGTGGAAAGACCAAAATGCAGTGAAGGCAGTCTTGCATCTGCACATCGCGTCAGAGCACAAATGCCCTTGAGCTAGTCAAAAACTGGCAAGTGAAGGAGACAGGATGAGGAAAAGATGGGGTGAGGGAGGGAGGAGAGAGAGCATGAGACAGGAAAAGAGGGCAGAGGAAAGGAGAAGAAAAGCACCAAGAAACAAAAGGAAGGGCATAGCAGGGAGGCTGTTACTGAAAACTAGCCTTAATAATAGACATAGGTTTCAGCAGGGTTACGGGACATGCTCAGCATGAAGGACTGAGGACATTTGCCTTCAATAAATTGCTGTTCAGAATTCTGACTAATATTCTCATGTTAATTATGGACAGATTAACAAGTACACATAGCATGGTTCATGTTTTCATTTCTGCGCAATCAGAAAAAAGGTAAATCAAGCAGCTTAAACTCTAAACAGCAGTTACCTAAATCAGTTTGATCCACAAAGTAGTTATTAGACTATAAAAACTATACTTACAACAGTGTAGTCTGGCACCATGATTTCCAATTAATGTTTACTTCTAAATCATTAAGCACAGTTTGAACAGTTGGTTTGCATTAGACTTTGAATATTTAAGTAGTTCATACAGATATGGTGAGATGAGATTTAGCAGCTAATGAGGAATGGTACTGAGTTAATGAGGAATGGAGAGGAACGAGAGCAGAGGATTGGTTTACACCTGTGTGTTGTTAATGATATGTGTATGATTCCTCTCAGTAAACTGTTAGTGAAAAAGGAGTGATGCACTGCTGAGCTGAAATTACTGTTTTATATTGAAAAGGTGCACGTTTTTCTCCTGTCCTAATTGGACTGCCACCAATGACCTGCCCAAGAGCATAACAAGGAATCAGGCTAGTGTTAGAAATCCTACATTGTAGCACAAAAGGTCAATATCCAAATCATATACCCTAGCAGGTACAGACTACCCATAATGTTGTTTAGCTAAAAGGTTAGCTATCTTGTTAGAAAACCTGACTAGCACTTTAATATCAAATAACTTGCAAAGTGCATTAACTGGCTAGCTTACGTAACACTATCCTGCTAATACTTGTTAAGTGTATTCACTATGTAGCTTACATAATACTACTAAACTATTATAATGTGACACGGAGACCAGGAATCTATCCTAAGCAGCAGGTTCATATGTATTAAAACATTCAGGACATGCTTCTGTGTACTGCTTCACTGAAGATTTCGCTCTAAATGCTTGGCAGCAAAAATGGGGGTGTTTTGCTATGCAGATGATATATACTGTATATATTAAAATGAATTTATCCCCCCCCCCCATTGCTACCTTTGATGATGTCCAATGCTCATTTTAAAATGTATGAGCAAATCAGTGAGAGAAATTAGCCACTTAATGCTGAATTTGATACAAATTTACCTCGCAATGATAATTTCAGAAGTTTCAGATGCCATACTTTGTCATGATCAGCAAACTGGATTTATTATTTCTGTTCCACTTATGCAATTGAACTTAGAAGGATCGTGCCTTATAATATGCACAGAACAACTCTGAGGTACATTTGAGTTTAATAGCATGAACAATAGTATTTTAAGGTATATAATTTATGTTTTCCTTCTTAAAACAGGATCTCTGAAAATCCTTTTTAAAGGCAGTTTAACATTTTGTTCTTATTTATGAACATCACGACCGTGCCCTAATTCTGACAAATAAAAATGGGGGGAGTGTTAGGAGTGCTTAAAATCAAAATTTGGACGTCTGTAAGCTTGAGGAAATGATTGTTTCAAATTAACCAGTGACATTTTCAATATGATTTTTTTTTTTTTTATTCTCGGCTACACTTCATGTTCCAGCAAAGGCTGCGTGCCTGACACAGTGGAGCTTTTTTTCACTTCGGAAATGAGGTCAGCTGTATAACAAAGAAAAAAAAAAGATGAAAGTCTGAACTGCAGAGGATGAACCATTAGCCGAAGGAGAGGGAATGAATCATCAGTTCTTTCTATACTACAGCAATATCTCTCTTTATTTGCTCAGAATTACATGTCTTATAATAGTGCACCATTTCAGACAGTGCACTCTGTAAGTAATTGTAAACATATAGCTTTCATATGCATTTGCCCTTTGACGAATCATGTTTGTAACATATCAATTCAATATGTCAAGTTTAAAAATATATCCTATACCCGTTTATTCCTAATTAGGGTCACGGGGGTCTGCTGGAGCCTATCCCAGCACACATTGGGTGAAAGGCAGGGGTACACCCTGGACAGGTCACCAGTCCATCACAGGGCCACAGATAGACACACAACCACACACACGGGCAATTTAGAATTACCAGTCAACCTAATGTACATGTTTTTGGACTGTGGGAGGAAACCGGAGTACCCGGAGTAAACCCACGCAGGCACGGGGAGAACATGCAAACTCCACACAGAAAGGCCCCTGCCTGTTCGAACCCAGGACCTTCTTGCTGTGAGGCAACAGTGCTAACCACTAAGCCACTGTGCTGCCCTTAAAAATATATATATTTTAAATAAAAATTAGTTCTGGTGTAAACAGTTGCCATCAGATATCACATAACTGATTGAATGGAGTCATGTGCAATTGAGGTGTAATGTAATTTCAATATGAATAAACCTGTTCCTAGAAGGCCCCAAAGTTTGTTAGCGAGCATCAACAAACAGCAGAATGAAGAGAAAGGAGCTGGGGATGTGGTAGCTTAATGGTTAAGGACTTGGGCTGCCAATTGTAAAGTTGTGAGTTTGAATCCTAGATCCACCATGCTACCACTGCTATGCCCTTGAGCAAGGTCCTCAATCAAGACATGTCCAGGGTAAAGTTCTACAAAATAACTGATTAAGGATGGGTTAATGGCAAATCAGACTGGAAGAGGACCCAAAGTTTGTTGGCGAGTATCAACAAAGAGCATCCTGAAAAGAAGGACAAAAACCAAATTTGTTTCCTCTGGACAAAAGGGTACTACAAAAGATTTATATAATTGGCAAATCAGGAGGGAAGAGGACGTCTCTAACAGTGACTAATCATCCAACAGACCACAGATGAACCTGTTGGAGCTAGAGAGATGGGAGAAGCTGTTCACAGGTCAACCATAGTCCACAGACACTTCACAAACCTGGGCTTTAGTGAGAAAAAAGCCAGTGGACATTTTGGTATTTGCTGAAAGACAAACATGTGATTTGATGAGCCCAAAATGCACCATTTTGTCCCTGGAACAAGGTGCTGCATTTGGTAGAAACCGAACACTAATAACCAACATCCTCAGAGCACCATCTTCACAGTGAAGCATGATGTTGGTAGCATCATGTTTTTAGAAGAGGAAGGATTTCTTTTTTATCACATACAGTATACATTACAGCACAGTGAATTTCTTTCTTTGCATATCCCAGCTTTGGAGGTTGGGGTCAGGGCCAGCCATGGTGCAGTGCCCCTGGAGCAGAGAGGGTTAAGGGCCTTGCTCAGGGGCCCAGCAGGGGCTTGAATCCTGACCTTCCAATCAACAACCCAGAGCCTTAACCACTTGAGCTACACCTACCCCAGTTGTGGGATGCTTTTCATCAGTAGAGACTGATCAGGGTTGAGGGCAAGATGTAAGACTAAAACAAGAAGAAAATGAACCCCTACCCTTAGCATACTGCCCATGCTACACTAGAATGGTTCAAATCCAAGGACACCAAATGTGTTGGAATGGTCCAATCAATACCAAATCTAGTTTAGAATTTGTGAGAAGACTTGAAAATTTCAGTTTGCCAACAGTCTCATTCCAGTCTAAGACAGACTGGGCAATGTAGACAGGAAGAATGGGGAAAAATATCAGGATCCAGATTAACAAAGGTTATTGAGACACATCACTCACTACTTATGCATCTATATTATCAAATATCTGCTTTTTGATTAGTTCATTTTTGCGTTACAAAATAGATATTGTTTGTAAAAGAAATGGTGAAAAATTCTATTATGATTCCAGGTTTTAACATGTGTTTCTACAGGTCCAGCTGTTTATACTCATGCCTGTTCTTATAGTCAAACTTCTTACACAAGTAAAGCATTTATTGTGTTTTAGTAATTTAACCACAATCTGCACAGTGGGGCACTAACAAAGCTGTTAACTTATCTCTAGTTAACTAATTCTATATTTAGAGTATTGAGGTAATATTAAGGTTAAATAGTTTAGCGACAAAGATAAATATATTTCATTTTCTTATTGGGTTCATTAAATCCATGAGGTTAAGCAGCTGCTGCCGGTCTTTGAGTTAGTCTTTAAGCCAAAATTATTCAAGCATTTCTTTTTTGGTTTTGTGGCTTCGTTTGAGTTGCTACTATGCTATGCTGTATGTTTTTTGATGTGGTACAGTATGTAGAGTACTAAAGCATACAGTGTGATTTGGAGAGCAGATAAACTATGTATTGGAGGTGGCTCTGTTATACAGTCCTAGAATTCGAATGTAATACCGTCATCTGGCAGAAACATCACATAAATGACAGACAAACAATTTTTTGCAATATTTTAATTTCCATATAAAGGAGCCAGCAGGGGGCAGCAATGGCAGTCTCTCAAAGCATTTTTTTTTCTGCCAGGGACATCTTGAACATTTGTTTGTTAAGGACTCCCTGTGCTCCTATTGATGTTCAAACTGCTGGAACTGACAATGAATTTCATAAGCCACTGTATCACATATGGATTTTGAGCAGTATTTCTATAGATATTCAGTGCAGCGTAGACACTCTCAGATAATAAAAAAAAAAAAGCCAACTACCTGAACTCCTCCTTAGCCTTGAATTTGGACTGGATTATTTGGACCCATTTTGGCTAAAGCATCTACCAAATCAATTTATGTAAATCTATATATTCGTAGAGAAAAGAAATAGCAATGCAAATATAATTATTTGCACTGACAGGGATATACCTGACATCTTCTGCTTCATTTTTTTTTTCCAATTTATTTGATATTTTGCCTGATCCAAACCTCTGCACTTTTCACTCTGCACTTTTGTACTCCATCATTAGGCATCATTAGGACGGCTTGTCTTTGCGCAAGCTGTCTGGCATCATTTCAGCTCAAAAAGAACAGATTCGTCACCGCTGGTTTCTATAGAAACTGAACAAAGCCAGAGAAGAGTGGAAATCATAATTTCTTACATTAACGCTTTGAAAAGACATAAAGCAGGCACCTTGGCCATATGTATGCGTATGGCATGATATATCAGGGTGTTATCAGAGGATAATTCCTTATCCATCACTTTTATTTTTGAGCATGAAAAAATAAAATGAATGCATTTTACCAGACAGATATTACTTCAAGCAGGTCATGCTTTGTTCTGCTATTAACGTGAAATATTACATGCATGGATCCTGCGTTTCTTTTCTTTTCTCCTTTTTGTACATGCTGCCTATGCAATATGAATGACATGCATTGTATAAGCAGGAGATGGTTCTGTACAGTAAGCACTGACTCCTTGGTTCAAAAGCACAGGAGCACAGGACCTTTAGGCATATTTTTCATTCTTTTCTCTTTAAATAAATGAACCTCGGAGTTGGCCTATTTTTAGCTATTGGGTGATTGGTACAGTTTCTTCAGAAGACTATTAAATATGAAAAGAAAGGCTTGACTAAGATGTCTACTGTGGATTTAAGAGAAATACAGGGAAAAATCCTGAAAAATCCTGCAAGTGACTGAAGGCATAACATAAATACATCTACTATGCCCTTAGAAAAATTATTTTTTATACAAATTTCAACAAATATTACATTTTTAAAATAGATCTTAGATGATCACCAGTAGTAAAATATTATTGAAATATTATTTTATTATTATTATTTTATTTTATTATTAAAATTGCCATTTTGCTATGTGAAATTAGTCTTTGATCAATATAATATTAAGCTTTTTGATTTGCCATAATATTATTCATTTAAAACATAAAACCTTTAACAGTCATTTTGTGTAAACCCTCAGGCAAAGACATGAAACCCATAACAGTGACATGACAGGCCCTTTCACGTTCTGAATGTGAAATTACTTTAAAGTCTTTATTACTGGTGGAACTGCATAATAAATTCATGGTATGATAACCATCCAACCCAATATCACGGATCATTAGAAATCCTCTGCTCTCTGTCTTTCACCTCTAACACCAGACCCAATTTCTAAAATCTTATAAGCTCTGATTAACTCGTTTTTTTCTTCTTCTTTCACACCATGACCTATACGGATAAAATGTAACCTTAATGATATAATTTTGATTTATTTCATGGAATACCATCATGTGCTTAATTTACTGTTGTCATCATTGCTATCAGTGATACAGTCACTTAGCTAGCAAATGAATAGATGAATAGAGGAGAAGAGTATAATAAGATCTAAATAAATTTCCTAGCTAAATGAGTAAAAAAATAAATAAATTAGGTATAGATTCAATTGCTCAAAATTCATGCATGCAGTGTGGGTACAAATCAATCCATTTGTAATTTGTTGACTTCTACACAATCACGGCGCAACAAACAAGGCCTAGGGTATAGTAAACAACATAACATTTTATTTTTATTCATTATATCAGTGTATTAACCTTTTCAAGAGTTACTGTCTAGTTAAAGCTTTCCAGAATATTCCAGAGGTAAACAATGGGACACAAAGCAGAGTATACAGTATGATTTGTTAATAAAGCAGGATGCTCTTGTTTAAATTGCTCCCTTTTAACATGTGAAAAAAATTAAGTATTCGTTTATTTTTGTTTTAAAATGAAAATTCACATTTACTGTCACTGTATTGAGCTAATGCCCCTTGCTAACTCGTCAGCAGAATAATAAAATATTGTGACATTTTATTGTGAATAATTTTAATATCTAAATATTTATATAAATAAATATATATATATATATATATATATATAAATAAATATATATATATATATATATATATATATATATATATATATATATATATATATATATTGTGAGTAATAAAATTGTGTGATAGTTGCTCTAGTTATGTCTCAGACAACGGTGTAATGTCTTTGCTAATGTTGCTTTTTAATTTTTTAAAAAAGTGCTGTATCCTATAGGTTATACCTTTCAAATTAATTGTAACATTAACGTATTTCATTTCAGCGGCTTGACAGTAAAATGTGAGAAGTCTAAATCATTTTGGGCGAATGTTGCCGTGGTTACCTTCAAAATGGAAAAACCGTATTAGAAATGATGACTTAGAGCTATGAACAGAATTAGATTATTTTCCGGTCTGGTGACCGTGTTGTTCCCCCCTGCTGAGATGGTCGACCCAGACACCACAGATACTGTTCTATTGGTTGAAATCTTAGAGAAGCTAAATATTACCTACAACAATAACTAGCAATAAGAACAATTTTATGATGCATATGGCGTATAATTCTGCAGTGGATTATTTATTGTAACACGGTATCCTCTGATGTAAAAATCGTTACAACCTGAAAGCATGAAATCAGGCTTAAATAAAAGTTTCTATGAAAAAAATACTGAATAAAGTATTTAATATAATGTGATAAATCTGTATATTGGATATCTGATCAGACCACAATTTCAAGAAGATGATCTAATTTTCCAGTTCATTGTGAGTGTTTCCAACAATAATGGCCTTTTAAATGACTGCTTCTACCACTCGATGCAGGGTTGCACTGATTTTACTCTATTAAGTATGGATTCTGCTTTAGGTAATCAACAGCTGATCGATGGTGGAGGTTGGAGTTTATGGAGAACAAAGAAATCCAATCTCTTGTTGTGCTCGAAGTGGCAATGAAAGGTCACGGTGCTGATCTGCCTTAGAGGCTGTATTCTATTGGTAAAAATCGGTGTATTTATCATAGGTCCGTTTTCATTCTGTAATATAGTCTTTGTCCAATTCAAAGCATGAGCACAGATGTTTGAATTGTGGTCAAATACACACAGTGTAAAGATACATGCATATACATGTATCTTTTTCTTTTAGTAAACTAAATGCAAATTCGCATTTCTTTCTCAATCACAAGCAGAGGGGAAAGAGTCTGCAACATATTTACCTTGGCACTGTTGAAGTAACAGGCTTTGGCAGCTGTGTAATTTCTTTTGATTTACTCGTGACCTATGACGACTCCTTCTCCCTCTATCTGGCTCTTCCCTCCTCCCTCCCTCCCTCCCTCCCTCTCTCTCTCTCTCTCTCACATGTACATACACACTGACATATCCAATCTTTAAAAGCCATCTGCAGACCTGTATCTAGGGTGTCACTTTGGCTAGTCGATACACACGTTAGAGTCTGACCTTTATAATACTGCCATCTCTCTCTGTCATGTGCAGTAAGAGGTTAGCAACGACACATGCATGACAGAAATAATAAAATACATGCATACATACATACATGCATACATCTTGTATGCATGTATCTGTTCTACACAAATACAAAAGAAAAAGCCCAGATTTTAGAATCCAGAATCAATTTCATTAAGCATTTTCCAAACCTTTCATACGTATCCATATCGATCAGCTGTAACATTAAAACCGCTGGCAGGTGAAGTGAATAACATTGATTATCTCGTTACAATGGCATCTGTCAAGGGGTGGAATATATTATGCAGCAGGTGAACTGTCAGTTTTAGAAACTGATGTGTTGGAAACAGGACAATATGTGCAAGTGCAAGGACCTGAGTGACTTTACAAAGGCCAAATTGTGACGGCTAGACGACTGGGTAAGAGAATCTCCAAAACTGTAGATCTTGTGAGGTGTTCTTTAGTACCTACCAAAAATGATGGCCAGTGAAGACTATTCCATCTACTGCAATCTCAAAGATGAGCTACTAAAGGACATATTGCTGGCTCTGATAGAAAAGTGTCAAATCTGCCTTGCAGATTGCTGTATCTGTGGCTGCAGAATGGCCAGAGTGCCCATGCAATCATGTTTCCTTTTACATCATGTGGATGGCAAGAGGGTGTGCTATGGAAAGCCGTCAGAGGCAGTGTGATGCTCTGGACAATGTTCTGCTGGGAAAGCTTGGGTCCTGAAATTCATGTGGACGTTACTTTGACATGTACCACCTTCCTAAACATAGTTGCAGATCAAGTACTCCCTCTTTATCACCAAGTACACCCCTACATACCCACGGTATTTTCTAATAGCATTGGCTTTTAAAGGCAGGGTAATGCTCCCTGCCACAATGCAAAAATTGGTCAGAAATGATTAGAATCTGTGGGATGTGCTGGACAAACAAGTCTGATCCATGAAGGCCCCAACTCACAACTTACACGACTTAATGGATCTGTTGCTATCGTCTTGGTGCCAGATACCACAGCACACCTTCAGAGATGGTGTGGAGTCTGTGTCTCGACAGGTCAGAGCTGTTTTGGTGGTACAAGGAAACTTGTATGAAAGTGTTGGAAAACTGAATAACTGAGGCTATATGCTCATTTCCTAGACAGATAGAAAAGCCATCACCTTTTGACAATAACAGCATGTGTATGGCCTATAAAATCAATAAATAATTGTAAAATTATAGAATAAATAAAATGCTTTTAATTGTCATACTGTGTTTCCCTCTCCATGACTTTTATCTTGATGATATTCGTACACCCTGACCTATTACACTCGCATGAAGATACAGTATTTATGAACAAGACGTTCTGTAAATTGCTCTAGAAAAGGTCATCTGCTAAAAGCTTTAAATGTAACCATAATGCCATGTGAAATGCAAATACGTTGCTCTTTTCTTCTATAAGGATATGCTGAGGTTAAACTCTGTCTTAAAGTACCTGATGGCTGTTTATCCAAATCCAAACAGCTTGTGGTATGGGTACCCACTCTAATCTTGGAATGCTCCACTCTCTAACACTCCTACTCAAGTGTGAAATGTTATTAATCTCTTGCATATTTCATCCTGGAGGGATAAGGGGATAATGTAAGAGAGGCAGACCATAGCCAATTACAGCGCTTCTGAGAGCGTTACTGAAAAGCATGTGGCTTCCCATTTAGGTTTGGAAGAGGCTTGTTTGATTATCATTTTAGGTTCACAAGTTATCAGTGAAGCTCTTCCTTGTCAGTCAAATTAGACATGTGTTCGGTTGGTTTTGATATTCATCTTTAAATTTATTTCGCATAACCTTCCCGTGTACCTTATCCTGTTGTTTTAGCTACACCTCGACTCTTCTGGTCAAGTTGTCTTTTTTAGTGGATGCTGATTATAGATTTGTTTGTGTTGAACCTTAATTAAAGAGTATTTTCAAATGCCCTTGCCCTGAAATTTGTTACTTTTTACATTGGACATACTGTAGATAGGGCTGAAACTTGGAGGCAGTTATTAAAACATCAGACTTTCTATAATAAAATAATGGTCTTAAATAATCTTCTAAAATAATGGTAAACGTAACTAGAGGTTTTCATGAAAG
The DNA here is from genome assembly GCF_019097595.1 of Hemibagrus wyckioides. NCBI lineage: Eukaryota > Metazoa > Chordata > Actinopteri > Siluriformes > Bagridae > Hemibagrus > Hemibagrus wyckioides. The sequence continues at coordinate 9,606,852 of NC_080730.1, read as the reverse complement.
TATCATTAAAGTTGTACTTAATGCTTTTGTGAAAAGCTTTTACTACAAAAATACATCAAGTAAAGGAAGTCACACCATCAATCACCTGCAGGAAGATCTCCAGGACAAAAAGATAATGCAGATACCCTGTACAAACAGGTCAAATATGTAAGATGTACTAATTACAGTAGGTAGAATTCAAATGGTAAAACTTTATCTTAATTACGAAAAAGAGAAGAACAAGGATAACCATAAAAAGCTCGAAATTGTTAATAAATGGTTTTTAGTGGCCATACACCCAAATTTTGTTTATTTTCTGAGATTTTCTTTTTTTGAGCTCATATAAAAATATTTCCCTTCCCTTGAGCTTATATCAAAATATAATAGAAAGTATGATGATACAGCAGATGTTATTGGTGTCAGTAACAGAATGTGGTCTCAAGCACAGAGGTCATATTTTATGTGCTGAAGATTTTACTTTCCGCCAAATGTCTGTTTAGGGGTTCCTCAGGATATCCTAACCAGGATAAAGTGGTTGAAAATAAATGACTAAATATTTCTCTTAACCTGTACAGGAAGGTCTTCCAAGAGAGGTCATAACATATGAGGTCAGTCAACCTAATGGATCTAAGGAGTCACTAAACAACAGAAACATCACCTCATGAATGGGCAATGATACACATTCCACAAGAAGGAGAAAGGAAGGCTTATCATTCAACACTTCTAAGAATAAATACCGTACCTGTTACCTGAAAAAGTCTAAAACTCACAGCTCTTCAGAAACATCAGTAGGAAAAATCTATATTTACTATATGGCCAAACAATTGTGGACACCTAACCAGAAAGCAGACAGTTATCTAGAGGTGGGGCATTATGGAGTTTGGGAGGATTACTAATCACTTTAGCTAACTCTCATGGAGCTAAAGAAATCCACAGCACAGAGAGGAGAAGCTACTCACAGGACAGTCATAGCACAAACACTCCACAAAGCTGGACTTAATGGAAAAGTGGCAAGGAGAAAATCATTAGACATTTGGAGTCTAAAGGCATGTTTGTCCTTTGGTGGAAACCCAACACTGCTCATCACACTGAGATCACCATCTCCACACTAAAGCATGGTGTTGGTAGTGTCATCTTGTAAGGATGGTGGGGGTCAGTGGGGAATGAAAATATGGTTAGGTTTGGTGGTTTAATCATAGAATAAAATCTATTCCTGTCTGAAATACCCACAATCCTGTTAATAAAATCCTGGATCTAAAAATACTTATTGTATATGTTAGTTGTTTCACTGCTACATTTGTCATTGGAATCCTTTCTGACATGACCAAGATTGGCTCCTCTGTGAGTTGAGTGACTTTCGTTGAGGCTCATTTACCTAGAGCTGGAGATTTTCAGCATTTCAATATACAGGTCTGGAAAAAAAATAAGAGACCACTGCCCAATCTCCAGATTTGAACCCTATTGAAAACCTCTGGAATGTCATCAAGAGGAAAATGGATGGTCACAAACCATCAAGCAAAGCTGATCTGTTTTGGTTTTTTTTTGCAAAAAGAGTGGTATAAAGTTCCCCAACAGCAATGTGAAAAACTGGAGGAGATCATGGAGCTAAAATGCATGCAAATCAGGGTTATTCCACCAAATACTGATTTCTTAATGTTAAAGCATTAACACAATTTGTTTATAAATTATTTGCATTTTGTTTTATTTGAGCAAATACTGCATGATCTTGGGTTATTTTGATGTGTTGTCATGTCCTTTAAATATACACTCTAAATAACTATAGATTAATTAAAACTCATTATTTTACATTATTATTTTCCAGAGCTGTATTTAGTTGTAAATTGTGTTGAGCTGATTTTGGAAAATGAGCCTGATATACACAGATACTTGTTATACAATTATACAAAAATATTCATCTTTTACAAATAAAATAATAGTGTCATCTGTTTTATATGGCCCCATAACCAAGCTGCATATATCATCACATTATGCAACAGAATGAACTGACGTACAATTCTGAATGAGTCACGTAACTAAACAGCCTGAATCAAGTCACTGAAAATGTGAATAAGAAATCTCTAATGGCTTCTGGCCTAATTTCTAATCTAAATTATTTGATTTTAGTGTAACATACTGAAAGCCTGTTAAAAATTAAATATCATGTATGCACTGATTTTATATCTCAGGACAGACATTATGCCAGAGGAGTTCATTCTCACTCCCATATCCACAGTCTGACTATGATTGCAAATTACAGAGAACTCTAATCAGTTATAATGAATTAATAATCAGGATTTTATTCAGTGTCATAAACCGAGTGTATTTTAATGTATGTTCATGATGTACTCATATATACTCCACCCCCAACTTCTTAAATAGCAAGTCCTAGGGACCAGTGATTCAACCTCAAATCAGTTTTTGTCCTATTTACTGTTCTGTTTGTTAGGGAGCTGTGTGTGTGTGTGTGTGTGTGTGTGTGTGTGCGCCTGCCAGGCAGAGTTGTCAGAACTCGTCACAGTGATGTGAACATGTAATGGATGAGCCACTAGCACTTGTTTTCTTCTTCCTCCCTAACCGCTCTCTCTCTCCTTTCTCTCAATTTTCGGATGCTCCAGATGTCATAATATTTATGGATGAAATAAGAAATAAATCTAAATTATATAAATAGGTTAATAGATTTGGGAAGAAACAAATTGGCCCAAATGAAGTGCAGATCAAAAGAATGATTACCTTCATCAATCATGGAGCTCATAACTAGAGCGTCAGAGAATTTATTTATTTTTTTTAATGAAAAATACACTTTGCATGTTTTATGACTGCAAATTAAGCATATGAAACTGGGTCAAGCAACCAAAATCAAGAAAATATGAAGGCAACTGGCACCTCCACTCATTATATTTGCATACTTTGCTACATCTCAGTGTATGAAGTGAAATGAAGTATAAACAAAACAATAAATAAAAAGGTTAAGTGTTTCAGCATACAGTACATATGCCTTAAAATAAAAGACAGAAATAAAAGACATAAAAAACAGCAATAATGTACACTATATTGCCAAAAGTTGTGGGACACCCTCCAAATCAGTAAATTCAGGTGTTGTTTTTCAGGGGTTGAGCTTGGTCCCTTAGTTCCAGTGAAAGGAACTCCAACATGACCAGTGCATAAAGCAAGGTCCATAAAGATATGGATGAGTGAGTTTGGTGTGGAAGAATTTGACTGGCCTGCACAGAGTCCTGACCTCAACCTGATAGAATATCTTTGGGATGAATTAGGGCAGAGACTGCAAGCCAGGCCTTCTCATCCAAAATCCTGACCTCACAAATCTGCTTCTAGAGGAATGGTCAAAAATTCCCATAAACACACTCCTAAACCTTGTGGAAAGCCTTCCCAGAAGAGTTGAAGCTGTTATAGCTGCAGAGGCTGGGCCAACTACATATTACATTCATGTGCTAGTAAGGCAGACGTCCCAAAACCTTTGGCAATATAGTGTACCTTGGTTCATTAAATGCTTGCTTAAATTTTGCTAATCGGGTAAGGCATTTATTTGCTCTTTAATTTGATGGGAAGCTCGTAAAATGATAGTCAGTCCTATTTTCAAATTTCATTTACACAGTTGTAAAGTTGATTACTTAGAGAAAATTTAATATCTGGCTAGCAACTAAATAGTAGTGTTTATGTGTTTCTTTGTATTTCAAGCTTTTTAACATCATATGAGGCTAAGTCACCTGGAGCATCTATTCACCTTGGTTTCTATATTTATTGCTCTGTGTTTTAGCGAGCCTGCTAACACTTTCGAGCTTGTGCCTAATATTTTTTGACATGTTGAATAAATAACACAGGTTAGATAATAAAATACAAAAAGTTTGGTTAATAAAAATATACACACCCTTAGCTACCAGAGGTGACAGTTGTTTGCAATATTCTTTGCTTTTGTTTCACAACTTTAAGTTGTTTTGACATTATGTTGTTAGTAGCTAAATTTTGAAGGAATTTATGGGGCTTGCACACAAAACACGCAGACTGTTACATAAACTAGCATTATAGTACGTAAGTAAAATGTAGCAGGCTAAACGAAACGAAAAGAATAGCACGACAAAAAGCACAAAACCCTACCATATTATAGCATTATATTAAATACACTAAGAATAAATCAAAATTAGATTATGTAAATGTAAAATGTTTATCAATAGAGCGACTAGCAAATGACATTAGTCTTTAGGCTACTGCAAGAAAAACTGCATGCAGTCTGGCTTCTAACAAAAGTCCTAATTTAGAGGCTGCACCTGCTCAGGTATTTTCTTCCACCTTCTCATTTAGCCTCAAATTGCATTCCATTCATTTATCACTTTACACAAGCTGAAAGAGGTGTCAGTTTGGATCTTCTTCTATAATCAATACCACTTTATACAGAGTTACTGAAAAACGGTACCCACAATTTTAAAGCCACAGAGCACAATAAAGAAGCTGCACAATTTCTCCCTCAATTTTGCCACAAATATATCATGTAATATAAAGGCCAGTGACTTATTCACTCATGTACCACCTCTTATTTTAAGACTGACCATGCTGATTCATTTAAAGGCACAAAAATTCAGAAAACTGCAATGTTTAATGTTATATCTCAATTAAAAATGCAGTTTTCTATTTATGTTCAATGGATTCAGTGTCTACAATATGATGTGTATACTGTAGATTTGCGCTAGAGCTATGAAGATAACACTGGTAAATATTCATAATATTTGTCTGCATAGAAGGTGAAAAGGATAAAGGCAGACTAATAGAAAATGAACAGAAAGGAAGAAGGATCTGCTTGACCTGTAATGCATAGTTCTTTATTTTTCTATTCTCTGTCAGCTTTTTCATATAATTGTTACCGATGATCATTTTAAACAATCATAAAATGTTAAGATACTAAATACTATACAATTGACATCTGCTGAGATCTGTTTGGCCCATTTCGATTTTGGCCTCACCTGGTTGTGTTAGGGTTTTCACTCCGAGGCATGAGGTTTTTGCTGACTGTACGAGAACACCCACTGCTTGTCAAGGTGTCAGCATTTCACTGAAATAATGGAGGAGTAAAAAGATGTGCAAATATCAACAGCATCATTACAATGAGAAGATCAAAGCACAAAAGCAAACTGCTAAACCCATTTGTTAAATCTTGCATATTTGATTATTATATTTTATTCAAATATGCTAAATCCTTGAAACTCCATTTGTCTAAAGAATTCTTTGTTCTTGCAAGAAAGCTGAGACCTGGAATGTGTTTCCATTTTCAATGACCAGAGTGAGACAATTTATAGAAAAACATTATTACACATATAAATCTTTGCTTTTTGTCAATGCATATTCAGACAAATGTTGTCTAGCCGGGTGTGTAAAGTATAAACAATGTGTATTAGAATTTTTTTTAAATCTTTTTCCAAATGCTACTAACTTCTTCTTCTTTCAGCTTTTCCCTTCAGGGGTGGCCACAGCGAATCATCTCCCTCCACCTATCCCTATCTTCTGCATCCTCAACACTTACACCCACTATCTTCATATCCTCATTTATTACATCCATATACCTCCTCTTTGGCCTTCCTCTTTGCCTCCTTCCTGGCAACTCCATGTCCAACATTCTCCTACCAATATACCAAATGCTACTAACTAATGGTCTCAAAATGATCTTGACTGGTTGCAATTCAGGATTTTTGGTATTCACATAAACTTATTATTGATATAACAGTACACTATTGCCACTGATTGACAGTGGAAGGATTATGGATGTCTGTGGCGTCATTAGGATTCGCTCTCTCATAAACAGGGTGAACACTATTCTGTTGTGTAATTGTTATCTAACACATAGCCCGTTATCCATTTTTAAACTCTTATGTAATTCTTGGATTATATATTATTATAGGTTCATGCATAATGAATGCATGCTAATATTACAATTTAATCCACTGGGACATTCTAAATAGTAGCACATACTTAGTTCAAATATTGTCAGTGTTTCTTTTTATCAGTTGCTGCATCTCTGAGACCAAAAGGTTATATTCTCAGTCAGCCAAGTACAAGGCCATGGGCATTGACCTCACACATCCAGAGCCTCAGGACTGACAAGTCAGAGACAGTTTCGACTGATGACTTTCCATCAGGCAGGGTGGATTTGCCAAGTGTATGCCACGGAAACATCTCATCACCCATAGTTAAATTAGAAATAGAGCTGCACAGCAAATTAGATATATTACAGGATTAATTGTGCTATATTTCTGCCTACTATTACTAGAAATTCTACTCAAAGCATTATTCTAAAAGCATTATGTGTTAAATACACTTACCTTGTATTTGGTGGAATAACCCCGATTTGCGTGCGTTTTGGCTACCTGCTCTCCACCAGTCTTTCACATTGCTGTTGGGGAACTTTATACCACTCTTTTTGCAAAAAAGCAAACAGCTCAGCTTTGCTTGATGGTTTGTGACCATCCATTTTCCTCCTGATGACATTCCAGAGGTTTTCAATAGGGTTCAAATCTGGTGATTGGGCAGTGGTCTCTTATTTTTTTTCCAGAGCTGTGTGTATATATATATATATGAAAGTTCTCACAATCCAACAGGGTCTCATGATGGCATGCCGACTCATAAGAGAACATCTAAATTGGAGAGCTGCACTCTCTTGACCTTGCATCCCATTACATACAGAGAAGTGTGATCCTGTATATTATTTAGTTGTGCTTCTGAAATGTGGATTAATATTTAAATATTGTTTAATGGCATGAAAAACAAAAAAATATCCAGTGACTCTTAAACAAGAGTGACTCTGATGTGCTCTTGTTCTGTTGTAGCCCATCCACCTACGGGTTATTTGAGTTACCATAACCTTCCTGTCTACTCAATGTAGTTTGGCCATTCTGCTCTGACCTTTCCCAACTGCAAGGTGTTTCTGTCTATAGAACTGCTGCACATTTTTAACTGGCTCAAACCATCTAGCCTGGTCATCAACAGCCATGCTACGGTCAAAGTCACTGACATCAGGTTTTTCCCCCTTCTGATATTCATTGTAAGCATGAACTGAGCTTTTGGTATCTATGTTTTGGCAAAACCCTACACTAGAAGTTCATTGGGTGAAGTAAATGGTAAATAGAAAACTCATAGCATTTCGGTAAATAACAATCATAGCCAAGGTGTCAAGCTATAGTTCCACATTCATTATCTGAACTTAGATATGGGGCTGTGGTAGCTTAATGTTTAAGGAGTTGGACTACTTATCAGAAGGTTGTGAGTTTGAATCCCAGGTCCACCAAGGTGCCACTGCTGGGTATTAACCCTCAATTGCTCAGGTGTCTGAAATGAGATGAAATGTAAGTCACTCTGGATAAGAGCATCTGCCAATGGCTAAATGTAAATATGAACTTGTTCTGGGAACAAATTGTTATGTGAATTACTTTGTACCAAGAACCTCACAACAACAACAAAAAATCAAATCAGTACAGCTTCATTACTGCAAGTTTCTGAAGCATTCACACAGCAGAACTTGTATAAGAAGTTATACATGCTAAGGTTGTGGGAAGGGGTTGGCATGTTTATTTTTTCATTTAAACCTTACAATTACACATACAATTTCATTCAGACAAATCTATCAATATTTTTTAATATTTTCTGTCACAAGTGACTAGCTAAATTTAATCAAACTACAAAAATAATGACTTTAATAAGGAAATCATATTAAATATTATTTCTGTTAAATGCATCTCAGCCATCTGTGGTAAACAGCAAACACCCCAATGCCAGTGCTGATGCTACTGCACAAGTCCAGGTTCACAAGAAAGTAAAGTTTACTGAAACCAAAAATATTTCAAACTGACTGAAGTAGAATTATTCAATCTCCCAAGAACAGGGTCCACTGGGATGACCCTGGACTTCTAGTGCAGGTCACATTTGTTGAAAAAAATCCAAATCATAGAATTTCAGTAAATAAACTTGATTGGCAAGTTGAGTCCGGTTACATTTCCATTTCCATGATCAAAAGTTAGTTTTTCTCTAGGAGCAATCAAGTAGTAATATAGCTTACTTTGCAGAAGTAGTAAAGCATTCACCCAAATCAACATATATAAAGATTTAACTAGTAAGGTAGAGTGATGGGGTTAGTGTGTGTAGTATTAAGTTGCATATTACTATTACACAAGTTTTGTGTTAGCCAAAAACTCTTGGGCCATAACACCCAGTTATAAAGCATGTTGCATAATTGTTCTGGCATTAAAATAAATCTGCAACTGAAATCACCACTGAATTGATTTTGACCTTATATAACCAGAGAAAGTGAAAGAATGCTACACTTTGCTTAGTGTTGCATGTGACAAGTTGATGGATAGAGATGATAGCGCCTTTCAGCATCGTACAGAATAATTAGTGCAGCTGGTCTTGCTGGCTTCTGCCACTGCGGGCTTTAATTGCTCGTGCCAAAGCTTCTCAATCAGCGATTGAGAGCTGTAATTGACCCTGTAAAAACTGGAGCGGTCGATTAGTATAATCTCAGCATGCCTCAACTGCTGAAATGTGCCAGTGTCGCAAACTTCTGTGTACAGTATTTACAGATGGCTGACAAATGAAAGGAAAACCAGTGGCTTGGTCACTGGAAATTAATACATTTCTTCTCAATAACCACCTCCATTATTAAATGCGCACCTTTTTTTTGTACACCTTTCTGTTCTGAGGACAGAGTAGAGCAATCCGGTCCTATTAATAAAGCAATTCTGTAATGTGTGTATTATTGTATAAAAGTCCCTTTCAGTGGACTGGCATCCCATCTGGGGTGCTCCTGAATTTCATTCAGTGCAGGAAAGAAGTTACTGAAGATAAATTAATGTATACAAAGTTCTACAGTAAGGGATAAAGAGAAGGGAAACATAATATGGGTACTAGTGTATTATTATAGAAATATGGTTAATCTGATTTGTGAGAACGCCTCATGGGTGCCGTTACAATCCTGAAGAAAAACCACATGCAAAGAAATGTGCAAGGAAGAATACACAGAATAAGCAAGCATGATTTTCTTTTTTTTTTCCTAAAGCAGTAATGATAAATTTAATAATCTTGTACCATAGTTAAGACTTCACTCAAATGTACTGGTGTGTAAATTTCACATAAGTTTTAGAAGTGAATGGAGTGAATTCTGCCCCACATTTTCTCATTTGCTCTGGGTTTTAATTTATTAGTTTTAATAGTTTTAATAGTCACATATTCTCATTTTAATAGTAAGTCTACAAATGTGATGTTATTAATTCATTAGGAATGCATGCCACCTAATCTTTTGATTTTATTTTTAAATGTTAAGTCTATATTTAAGAGGAGATGCCACATGCTGTAGGTCCTATGGAGTAAAAATGTTCCATTTTGTGAAAATTGCCAGCTTCCTTTCATTGTCAGGTTTTTAAAAAATCTTCCTAAGCTGATTTTTGCTCACATATGGACGGTAGTGACTGTTTAAAATCAGCTTGCTCTCAGGCGTGTTTGATCGGTGAAGTATAGTTTGATTTGATTATTACATGCCTAATTAGCCTCAAGAAGTGTGCTGTATATAATAGGCAGGGAGAAGGTTGGGGGAGTGAGACACCAGCAGACTTCATCAGCAAGATGAAAATGAAAAACTTGATAAAATTGGGAAATTCGCGAGTTCAAACATCCCAGCCACCGTGGACTGTGTTCATTTGAATCCTTTATTAATAAATATTTTAGGTAAAGGAGCAAATATAGTGGGTTCGTGGACATGAGAGTGTTTTAGTGAACTGGGATGCTTGGATGTTGTCACTCCCCCTCTCTCACATTCATTCTGGTTTGTTATCAGTGATGACATGAAGCCCTCATGTTTTGTTTTTGTCTTCTGGCCCTTACTTTCAGTTATGCTTCTGCTATTTACATTTACATTACATTTATCCAGAGCGGCTATTCAAATAAAATAGAATTGAAGTAAATTTTGCTTCTCCATATTTTCTGTCCAAGTTCAAAGTGACTAACATCTCGTTTTTAATACAAGAGTTTGATGGCTTCAGCAGGAAGGAATTTATTTAGTTAAATCTATAATGAATTCAGAAACTTCACTGATGCTTATACGTATAAGTTTCTCACGGGCTTCTGGGTACACAATTCTACTTGACTATATACAGATGTAGAAAGGAAATTATTTAATCACACGCTCTGTTCCCTTTTACTCTGAATTCTTATAAAGCTGCTTTGAGACAATGTCCATTACTGAAAGCACTATTTAAATAAAATTTAACTGAAGTGAATTTTGCTTCTCCAATTGTTAGCTTTCTCCATACTTGCAAATTCAGAGTGATTTAAAAAAAACTATATATATATTTTATCCCCCACACTATTGTTCTGCCCTTTTTTTATTTAAAAAATAGGAAATAAAGCTCCAGCTGTGAGGTCCACTGTAATGTTCTTCTAACAGCCTACTCCACTCACTGTTTAAATTATGGCTCTTAACGCCCTGCACATGCAGGAAACAATGGTCCTTTTCTATCACCTTTTATAGAAACGATCACAGATTTGAGTGCCAGTTCTACAAACTGCATCTACATCTAATTCATTGAACTGTAACTGAAACATTAGAAAAACAAAACAAAACAATGATATCAGAAAATAAAATAGTTGCTTTAAAGAAGGAGCGTCGTACATTCTACTACAAGCAAAAAAAAAAAGAAGAAGAAGAAAATAAGAAATTATTTGTAATTGTGGGTATACCTATGTGCAAATAGAAAATACACTAGCAGAAGTAATTCATTCAGTTCAACTGAATTTATTTGTATAGTGTTTTTAACAATGGACATTGTCTCGAAGTAGCTTGACAGAAATATAAAAACAGAATAAAAATGACCAAGTTTAAAATTAAATTGGTATTTATTCCTAACATTTATCCCTAATGAGCAAGCCAAAGGTAATGGTGCTCCCTGAGATGATATGAGGAAGAAACCTTGAGAGGAACCAGGCTCAGGAGGGAACCTCATCCTCATTCGGGTGACACTGGACAGTAAAATAGTCAAGTGGAAACCAAGTGTGCAACCAAGAGCTTCTGATCAACTAATAGGTCAGCATCATTTCTGAGTTCATTAAATTCCTTCCTGCTGAAGTCTTCAAATGATCACTGATTAAGATAACTAAGATAATGAAGATAACTGTTTGACTGCTAAACTAATTATAAAGATATAAACTAATAATAAAGTTATGCTCAGATTTAAATGTGCATAAAGCCTGCTCATAACCCTGTTGAAAAAGCAAGCAAGCCATAGATATGTTGTATGCATTCACCTTAATAATTGCTCCCAGTTGCATATTATAAAGCCAAAGGTCATATCCTAAGAACGTTTATGTCACAACATGATAGAAGTTCTTTCTTGTTAGATTTGTACAACATCTGTACTTTTAACTGTTATATTGTTGTGGCATTTCTCCACATAGCAGAGCAGGAGGTGTAAGGTTTATCTGCTGACCTTTTTTTAGTGAATAGCTCATTTTTCTGTCAAATGATTAGGATACAGTACTGCTGACATTGAGGAATGGAACCCTGTTATATACTTGTGAGTGAAAAAAGGTGCTACACAACAAGTTCTGGTCTTTGAAAAGGACAAGTTGTTAGCTGACAGTAACAGAGACTGAGTAGGTCTCCATGTGTGGTGAGTTGCCATGTTCCTTAGTTCTTACATTAATTTCCTATAATTTTCTCCCACCAAGAATAAAACAGTGAATTAACTGTTAGGCTATAGGGCATGCTGTGCTGGGACGCTTGGTTGGTCTGCCTCACACCTTTAAGGTCCCAGTTCAATCTGGTTCCTGGTCTGGTTTGGATTTCTGCCTGTGTGGTGTTTCACTCATTCTCTCTGTGGCTTAATGGGGCTTTTTCAAGGTTCCCTGGATAGGCTCTGGATCTGCCCTGACCAGATGATTTAATGAAAATGAATGAATGAATGAATGAATGAATGAATGAATGATGCATGTTGTATATGCAAAATGGAAAATTAGGTCACATTAGAATCTCTGAGCTATGGACTCTCACAAATCAAGCCTGGCACAGAATACGCTGGTTGATCACTGGGAAGTGTGACACATTGCAGTAAAAGATTAGCCTCATCCCACTTGCACTGATCTGAAGAAACTGCAGAATCCTTATGCAGTCACTGCTATCCTAGGGGCTTTGAGTTAGAAGCTGCTGCAATGAACCAAACACACAAAGCATTTCAAATCTGTAGTCAGGGTTAGGTTTGTATTTTGCAGAGTGTGCATTGAGCTATATCAATTAATTATTTAATCTCTAACTTGGCACTGTTATATACATGGCAACCAATAAGTTATTTGGGTATAAAAATCCTAAATCACATTATGTTCTCATTTTGAGTATTAAGAAAATGAAAATATTAAACAAAAAAATATAATAAAAATAATAAAAAGGTATTCTTTCACAGTATGCAAAAAAAGCAATGTCTAATGCTAGTCATTTAGCTAACTTTAACGAACCTCTTCTGTGTCAGAAACATGAATTCAGAAAATGGATTAAGATTATGATATTATTGTGCAGTCTTGCTGTACACTGTACACAAACTCACCAAAATAGGATCAGAATAAAGGACTTTCTGGCTTTTTAACTATAATATATAGTGTTTATAACGCTGTAAGTACTAGCTTACAATGACTTAAGGGTGAGAATGTGACAACCTATACTACATGTAAATATGAATGCATACTACATCTACATCTCACACTATATGAGAAGGTTTATATTGAATAAATGGGTTGTCATCATCATCATTAAATAAAAGTTTACTTAAAAAAAAGTTAAACTTCCAAAGTTTTAAATGTTAATCTAGTATATAAGCATGCATTCAAAGTAGCTTGAATAGGGATAAAGTTACCATTTAATACTACAATTTAATTTATTTTATTGTCTAATGAAATAAAAGAATTAAAGGTCAGTGGGATGCAGCTAACATTGAGGTTTTATTGAAACTGGATTAACCTCTGAAGCCTAATCTAGACACTTGATTAAAATTCTATAAACTGGAATGAATCCAGCTTGAGAGGATGATGAAGGAAACTCACAGGAGGCCTCACACACATGGGGTGTGTCTGAAAATTTGAAAAGCTATTAAGGCTGTACTTGGGTGCAGAAAGGTACTGCGTCATGTCTTTGCATAGAATACTGCATTCTGCTGTATCTTCTTCTGCCCAATTTGTCCTACAAATATTGCAATACAACCTGTCAACACTGGACACAGCGATCAGATTTCATTTATTTTAAAGGTTTTGTTTCTAGTAAGATATTGCTTGCGTGGTCAGAGAATATTCATTCTATTTTCCCCAATAATACTTCCCTAATAAATTTCTTGGGTTAATGACAGTAACCAAGCAACGTGTTGATGTACAACACTTTCCTTACAGGTACCTTCCTAGCTATTGTACTGCTGTCTTATAAGACAAGTGACATGAGATGGAATAGGCAGCAAGGCAGCTGCCTTCTGATTCGGACACACCTTACAGAAAAGAGTCAAGGGCCCTGTTGCTTAGCAACACATATTTACATATTACAACTGTATTGTATTACCTTTTCGATTTTTTTCTGATTGCATGTGTTCATTTTGGTTTCAAATGCGTTAACATGCTGACATTATGTTGCTGTCTCGGTCACTGATTCAACACTGACAGCCATAATTATGAATCTAAATTGACTTTATATATGTGTCAGCATGCAAGCAGTTTCAAGCTTTATTACAAAAGATGAGAGGTTGAAAAGTGGAAAAGGTGATGTGTTTTGTGCACTGCACACTTGTTTTCCTTAGGCAGCTGGTGAAGGCAGGTGGCTCAGGATCCAGAAAAAGTCATTAACTCATGATACAAAGCCCAGCCTGGTGAATCCATTTCTGTCCACTTCCATTACTGTGAATAGAGAAACAGCAAGACTCGCCCAAGGGGAGCTTGCTGTCAACCAATCGGATCTGGACCTTCTCATCTGTGGGGAAAAAAGCAATTATCAATTCATGTCATATTGACATTTGAAATCACCTGGAACAACCATCCATACCTGACTGTTTTTACCCTCTTATAATGTGCATTCATTTATTCACTTGGCAGATACTTTTATATGAAGTGACTTACAAGTGAGGCAGAATTCAAACCTAGCAAATAGCTGGGCAGATGTAGTAAAAATGACCAACTTGAATTTTATTATTTAATGCATAATGATTCAAGTAAAGCATATTTCTCCTTTTTCCATTTACCAGTTACTATTCACTATTCACTATTATGACTTCCTCATAACAGACTCCTATGAAAATAGCTACTTATCCTCCTCCATGATTTTTCCTATTGTCCTTTAAGATAATAGTGAAGAGTAAATATTTGCCTGTTGTCATGGTAACATTACTATCATGGTTCAAGAAGTATCGATTTAGAACTGTGATTATATTTTTCATATAAAATATATTAAGAATTAATGGACACCAGCAAACTAATCATGAATGTGAATTTTCCATGGCCATGGTATAAACAAAAATAACTCTTTCATTTCTTCCTTCTTGGCTTCCTTTTAGAGAGTTTTTCCTTGTTGTCGCCCTTGGCTTGCTCACTGGGGGTTGTGAAGCTTGTTGAGACAATCGTAACAGTAAAAGAGATATAAAAATAAAATTCTATAAAGGGCCTTGCTCCAGGGCTCAACAGTGACTCTCTGGGATTTAAATTCACAACCTTCTGGTCCCTAGCATAAAACCTTAACCTCTGAGCTGCCAGTGAGATTTTGCCAGTGGAGGTATGAGAAAGACGTGTCAAAAAAATTTTTAAAGGTCTTTCAAATATTAAGATAAGAATAAATAATATAACTTCACAGTTTTGTTTTAAATAGTCTATTGTGTCTTCCTGTAAAATAAATTAATACGGCTCTTCTAAAAATATTTACAAGGTGTGAGAAATCATCTTGATTTAATTTCCAGGACCCAGCTGCAGTTCCAGATGTACATTGCTCATAATTACATACCTTTTTTAACTTTATTTCTATAATAATTCATCGTAAAATCATAAATTATGCAAATGAGTGCCTCACCAATACCAATTCAGAAACACTTCATTACAAATTTATGCTAAATTTGTAATTAATTTGAAATGACTTGTGGCACTCGAGCCTATGGCTGAATCTCAGCTAGGCTGATATTCAGTACAGCAGCATCTTTGCTTGTGTCATATTGGTTAAATATGCTGCACAGCATGACAGGGTGTTATTTTCATTGATATCTGCGTAGTTATTTGTGTGATCTAGTATTTCTTTCATTTTTTTCTGGTGCAATGTGTCTTCATCTCATATGACATTTTCTCAGTAAATACATAGCACATGGCCTCATGTTTACCGTTACTCTGATATCTGCTGCTCTTGTTTTGTGAGAATCAGAACCTGTTTGTTTTGCTCTCGCTTTTCCCTATTGAGTTTCTTCTTCCATCAAAATGGCCTCTGAGTATCTTTTGTTGATCACCCAGCAACACACACATCAACGTGTCCTGAGGCTTTGAGAGAAAGCGGAAACCCAGCAGTGGGTCTCTCACAGAGGGCTCAATGCCTACCTGACTGCTTTACCAATGAAGAGTAGCCACATTCTGGACACCACAGTGTTACACATAAAAGGATGTAACATGATGGGTCTTGTTTATTCCGCCTGGAGAGTCGCACGGGACGATTTGGCTCTCTTTTTCTTCTCTTGCTGTGTCATATTCCCACAGCCGTGTTCAATAACATGCCCAGTGAATCTACAGACAAATTACCTATGATCTACTTGGCACTTTGTTTACTGTAAATGAAACTAAAAGGGATCTTCTTTGGTATTCTGGACATGTTTGGATTGTGTTTATGCTGGGAGAGAGGCAAAGCACTTATTATGAATGGCTTCTCCAATTTCCTTAGTATGTGTGAATCTTTATTCATTCATTCGTCTTCAGTAAGCTTTATAATGGCCAGGGTCATGGTGAATCTCACTGGGAATAAGGTGGGTGGGTCTCCAGTCCATTGCAGCACACCATGCTCACACACACATTCACATGCTCATTCATACCAAGGTCACAATTTAAAGTAACTAATCCCACAGAATAGTCTTGAGATGTGGGAGGAAAGCAGAGAACCCAGAGTAAACTGTCAGGTTGGCAGGTAAGAACAGAAGGTATACAAGACTCAAAAGAAAGACATAATCCAGGAGCAAGTTCAAGTTGCAGGCAACAGTCAGGTAATCAACAAACATGATTTTATACTGAGTGCAATCAGTAGTTGGATGAACATGTGTGTTTGTGATGGCTGTGAGTTATATTCCATGGCAGCCGTGTTTTAGATCACACTCTGGAATTGGAGTTCAATCCAATTTCAGAACTGACATGACAGATACCAATGCAATAGTCAATCTCTATGTCTAGGTCCCAGTTCAGGGCCAACACAAAGTGGGATCCAGGCAGGATACACTCCTCAGTGACATCATTAGGGTGAGCTTGGTATACTTGGAACAGGGTATCAGCCTTTGTGTTCTTGTAGATGGTAGGATAGGTTGAAGTCAAAGTGTGTGAAGAACACAAACATGAGAGTTTCCATGATGGCTTTGAGCTGTAGTCTGTAGTTTTTAGGTTGTATTGTAGTTTTGAATGAGCTTGAGTTCAATGCCAATTCGAGCATTGATATTACATATTCAATGCCAAACCCAAAGTTCTCTTTCTGCAGCCTTTGGTGAAGCAGTGGACAGTGATAACTCAGTAGGTTAGGACATCTGCTTTGCAAGGTCATGTGTTCAAATCCCGCCGCTGTCAAGCTGCTATCCATGGATCCTTGAGCAAGGCCCTTAAAATAAGATGTATGTAGCTCTAGATCTTTCTAAGGGAACAATGGCAGCTGGGACACATTACCCTGGGACACATTGTAAGAAAGTCAAAGAGAGTGCTTGGCATATTCCACCAATGGGAAGAATTGTTCCTCCTACTTTAATCTCCTTATTTACCCTCTGTACCTGGCTGTTGGCTTGTGAGTGTTAGCCAGATGTGGAGGACATGAGGGGGAGCTGGGTATACTTGAGACAGGGAATCTGCCTTGGTGTTCTTGGAGCTGGGGTGGTAGGATAGGGTGAAGCCCATTTTATTCAAGTCCCTTGGTATAGGAATAGGTGCAACCAGTGTTGATATTAATCTAAGGCCAGCTTAAAAGTGAGGAACACTCAGTTACTGGTGGCATAATTCTGCTTAGCTGGGGTCAGCTTCCTCAAGAAGAACACCACAGTGAAGGGTTATGATGGATCTGGATGCTTTAGAAAGGGAGCTGATGTGAGATTGGTGAAGACACAGTCGGTTGCTGGGATCCACCACATTCATTTGTTACCTTTTCTCAGCAAGGCAGTTAACAGGGATGCTATGATGCTAAATCCTCTGAAGAAGCTTCAATAAAAAAATGGTGAGATCCAGAAAGCATTGCAGCTTCTTTACTATTGTAGGGACTGGCCTTTGAGTGACTTTGTCCTGGTCCATTAGCACCATATAATCCAGAAATGCAACTTTTTGTACATGGAATTTTTCATCTCTCACCCTTAACACAAAGATGGTTTGGGAGCAGCCAGGACAACACCTTTCTGACATGCGGGATGTGTCACATGACCCAGGGAGTATATAAGAATGCCATCAATATATGCAATGACAAATTTCCCAGGATATCCCACATGTCCTTTATAAAGCATTTAAACACTGACAAAGAAGATTTGGATTATGGCATTACACCCTCTTAAGCATGAACCAGGTTGTATTTGCTGCATAGGTCAAACTTTGTAAAGATTTTGGCCTTGCTTAGCTGTTCAAGAGCTGCCAGAGGTAAAGGCAAAGGATAGGAAAGTGTCCACCACTACAACTTGATCAAGGCTTTGGTAGTCAACACACAGTCAGAAGCCACCTACGTTCTTCTCTGCAAAGAAGATGCTGGGGGACACTGGAGATGTGAAAGGACATGTGTACCCCTGTTTCAGGACTTCCTTAATGTATTCCTCCAAAGCTTGGGTTTCTTTGACTACGAAATGGTACACATGATTGTTCCCACCAGCAGCTTGATGGCAAAATTGTATGCCTAATGAGGAAATTAATGAACTGGGCTATTTTAGTGTGTTGTAGTAGCCGGTATACTTCACCATCCAAAGGTACAGATTGGGAGTTTGCCAGCAGTGGAGCTTGTGAAGTTGTGTTAGCTCAGAGCTGCCCATCTGGGTGGTGAGTAGATAAATTTGCTCTTCTTGCTCTCGGACAATGTGGCCCTGTCCTCCTAATGCTTGGCACTAATGTTTCTTGCAACATCCATGAGATGGCAGAGTGTTCTGTCAAGTTGGCAATTAAGGATGGAAGTGCCGGTATACAAGACTTGTCAGTCAAACTTGGCAGTAAAGGACATAATTCAGGACATGCAAAACATCTAGTAATTTCTTTTAAAAATTAATAAACCATATTTGTTATTTGTTATCTTTTACATTCAGAAGAATCATTTAGAGATGGGTTAATTAAAAAATGTGATGTATCCACCCATAAACTCGAATGAAATGTCATATGAAATGGCTGAATTAAAACAACAAATATATTGAAGAGTATGGGTTGAATTTAGCCAGCCTTTACCTCTAGTAAAGCCACAGCCATTTCTGCTGGAGACTTCAAACTTACTGCTTCTGCATTTGTTGAATCTCTTGCACTCATCAGAACATAGATATGTTTAGACGCTTTAAGCAGCAGCAGATTAACAGAGGAAATGTTGGCCATTTGGATATTAGACAAACAATTTGTAAAAGGATCATATTAAAAACGCAATGATATAGTTTTATTTATGCACACATATTTATTTATGGTTTTTATTTTATTTATGGTTTTAACTGCTTACTGCACTTCATTGCAGAATCTAGCTCAACTAAATATCCAATATCCTGTGACTGTTGTTACCAGTTCCTTTCAGCACAACTGGTAATATTTCTACACCCTCTTATATTCTATCTAATCCTTAAATGATGGAAATGCTTGTTTTCCTGTATTTTTTTTTAGGCTGTCTGTTCTGGACAATTCAATTATTTATTAATATTTTTTCAAGTGGTAAATGGAAAATTCGCACACGGCAAACTGTAGTTTAAAGAACTGTCAGCGCTGGTATTCTATTTTGTTGCTAACACTAGGTGTGTTTACATGGACACTTGCAATCCGATCGTAACAGGACTAGAAGCACAATCAGATTAAAAAAGTGTCATGTAAACACGTCAATCGGATGGTAAAGGGTGGTTTAAACCATTTTTAGTCCGATCGAGAGGACATGTAAACACTTAATCGGATGGACTAGGTTCCTGGAAAGTTCTGCGCATGTGCAATGATGCAAGAATGACATATGGATGTTGTTGTAGGTAAAACTGGCGGGCGCTAGTACGTCCATCCTGGGACGGCGGGAATCCTGTTTTCGTGGACTGTGCGCATGTGTCATGTAAACGCGCATAACAATCTGATTACTTTATACCGCGTTCATGTAAACGCTGCGATCGGATTCGTCAATCTGATTGAATTCAGTCTGATCTGATTAAAAAGTGTCCATGTAAACGGACCTACTTGCATGATGACTACTATTAGTGTATAGCATTACTGTATGTGTTAAGATTTCCCATAATTTCTTATTCAACCAGTTCCTGTCCTTCGTAGTTCAAACCTAGTCAAAACCTGGGTCTTCTGGATGGCATTAAGTTTCTTGTATTCAAAATTTGTATAAAATATGAATCGTTACTCACTTAGGCCTTGTTGCAATATGCTGAAAATAGGAAATACAATGGCTGGGTGCATGGGCAGTGGATCTATAATGCAGATGAGAAGGTAAATTAGGTTGTCTTAAATGTGATCACTGTAACCTGGTGAAAACACTGGTCAAACAGTGGTTCGTGGTCCAAATGCAGACTCAGCAAAATGTGACACATAAATACTGTAGCAGAGCAAATCAACATAAGAACAAACTGACCCTTTCTCAACAAACCATGAACCACATTTACATGTATTTCTGTTTTATAGATTTTATATAACCTCTCTGGTGTGAATAGTGAACTGTGAAGACAAAATCAGAATGTTTAAGACAAATAGACAAAGTCAAAGCAGTCAATCACAACTCAGTTGACTCATGTGCAGGCTTTTGGGTTCCAAGGCATGAAGATTTGAATGCTCTATAAGCCTCCTTGAAGCATAGAGTCATCTCAATCATGGATGTAGTGAGCATTATTATGGCAACGAGGTTTGATGTCAGCGAATCAGCATATTCTAAATAAAAAGTTGTACAGCTAGCACTGCAGGAACCCCTAAGGAGTTTGTGCATACCAGTAAAGACAGACAACAGCCACAGAATCATAATTTATATTACAGTTGGAAAACAAGATCTGATGTAGGCAGGTACACAACTTCTGTCTTTAAGTGCTGTCTTTTAAAGTTTTGGAAGCACATAAATCTACAGGACGTCTTTGTATGCTGTAGAATTACAATTTCCCTTCACCTGATCTAAGAGACCCAAAAATGTACTAGCATGACAATGCTCCTATGCATAGTTTGATGTCCATGTAGACATGGTCTGTCGAAGTTAGAGAGTAAGAACCTGCACAACGCCCTGACCTCAACCCCCCACTAAACACCTGTACAGTAGGATGAACTGGAATGCTGACTGTGCCCCAGACATCCTTCCTGACATCACTAAAGATGTTGTTGGATAAATGGGCAAATCTCCACCACCATGCTTTAAAATCTATCAGAAAGCCTTTGCAGAAGAGTGGAGGCTTTTATAACAGCAAAGGGAGACTAAACCTGGAAAACACATGGGTGTCCACAAACTATTGGCCATATAATATATATGGCTGATCCCAGCTTCTTGTAAATCTTTACTGAAAACTTCACGCGTTGACACGTAAGACAAAATCCTGGTTCTTAGGATAAATGCTTAACTATCGCCCAAGAATAAGATCCTAGATGCTAAAGTGTTACCAGAACAGGAATGCAGTGTGAGCCTGATCCCAGAGTCACAAAATCTTTTCCTGCTTAAATTACTGTCAAACACTCCCAATCCCGGCTCTTCCCCTTCAAGACACAGACACAAAAAAATTACACTGTCACACTTTCTTCCTCCAGTCATTCAGCATTAGAAATAGTCTTTCACTGCTGTATGATCGGCTATATTCAGTGTTCTTGTGTCATTGCTCTCTAGTTGGTGCCCAGGAAAGGGAGATTAAATGCCTTCTGCAATTACGACCTCGACTGCACAGTTGAGTAATCAAGTATACTGCTAACAGTTGCCAGACACCTGAAAGCTCTGTGCATGTCTTTAAATGTGCAGGGTAAAAGCTGAACACCTCATCCCTGGAGGGCACATCAACCAGATGGGGTTCTCAATGCTAAATTTCACTTAGTATCACCAGTAGGTTGGTTCATCCCTCATTGGCTTGCCATCTGGCATCATAACACTCATCCTCTCAGCTATTTCATTGCACTGAAATAAAAGAGCTAAAGGATGATTCTTTGTAGCACATTTTGTGAAGGGTTTGGATTGCTGCACATTTTGCCCAAATGTAAAGGTGCATTGCTGTAAAGTATGTTTGTGTTTTGTGCTTGATTATTTTACATTTATTTTTTGACAGATGCTTTTAGGTGAAGGAAATTACAAATAATGCATGATTAAATTCAAGCTTAGACAGCCTGGTTTTGAGGGTCTTGCTCAAAAAGATCAATATCTACAACATTTAAATGGAATTAAATTAAAATGAGTTTGAAGTACTGGATTTATTTTAACTATTTTCTACGTTGTCATTTTTTGACAATATATATTCTTTGTTACACTTTGCTAGAGGTAAGATTTGCCTTTTAAGACATCTAAAATGAAAATACAAACCTTAAAAATAGAGATTTTTATGTAAATTAAGTCAAACTTAAACCATCCCAGGGAAAAGCAAACAAAAAATGTTTTTATGTTCCACTCAAATAACTAGATTTCAAATGTAATTAAAATAATTAAAGAATCTTCTAGATAATTAGAATACACTAATAGAATATAAAAATATAAAAACTTTATATGTCCCCATTGCTGTTCATATCTTCCATGTTGATGCCACGTATCTCCATATGGCTTCTCTTTACTTCACTTTACTGTGATTTGCTAACTGCTGAGTTTGCCCACTGTGAAAACATCTACTTTTTGTCCAGCAATCCTGAATGCTTCATCTTTCTTCTAATTAATATAAAATCTGTATTGTTGAAACTCGTGTCCAGGGTTTTAGGGCTATGAATTGGGACCAACCATGTGTTTTTAAAGCAAATCTTGCCTCTAAAAGTCAGAATAACAAAGAAAAGTGGTCATTTCAACCACATATAGCTGTACCAGTACACATTGAAATGAAAAAACGTTTCCCTAGGACCCTTGTGCTACATAAAACACAGAGCTAAGGACTAAAGGTAAGTTACCCTAGCCACATTAAGTGCAAACAGACAATACAAAACTAAACAGTATAGGACAGATACATAAAATACACTAAATAGCGCCGACCAGTATACATTCGGTATAATATATTATACAGTGCAATGTGCAAAAATAATAGAGCTGTAAACAAAGATGGGTTCTTGTAAACACACACACTTGCAGTTGGTGGTGGTTTGAAATGTGTGCAAAACAGCAACAGTAGCAATTGCTGTAGTAATAATAATAATAATAATAATAATAATAATAAGCAAATACATTGTTGGCTTCCATGTTCTATAAGCACTACCTTTTCTAGGATTTGAACTTACAACCTTCCAGACATTAGGAAACCTTAACCTTAACGGTAAAGCTCCCTATCGACTGCAAACTGTTAGGTGATCCAGATGCAAATGCAGGCACACTACAGCTTTATTCAGAAAGCTTCCGATCCACTATGTGATGTAAACACTAAAGTTGTAAAATAGGCAACGGTCGGCCGATGTACACGTGTGGGCAAGGCAAAAATCAGAATTGAGGAAACAAGAAATATGATATAGAAAAAAAAAAGATTGTGGGAGAGATTATGGCTAGATTACACACAAGTGGTATAAAAGCACAGAGTGTATACTTCATAGGTGGGTGAGTGTGCTTAGAGTCCTTAAGTACAATCTGTGTGATAGAGTTCAGGTGTGTTTGATCAGTAGTCAGGTGAGAGGAACCACATGTTATGGGAGTTGGAGTCTTGGGCAGCCATGTGTGTATACCACATTGTGTTATAGGTAGTGTAATGGCCAGTAACTGCTGCTACAATACTTTTACTATATTGAATCTCCCTCATGCACCTTATTTACTACAAAACAGTGTACTGCCCAGCACGGTAGGTCAACCCTTCACGAATCCTGAGGCATCTAGAGATGTACCAGCTCCAGTTAAATTACGTTTCATGAAGATTTCGGACATGCAAAGAGAAGATGCCAACCCCAAGTGGACTTTTTCTATTCAGTACACAAAATAACATTCTGCATATGCTGTATCTCCATCATTGAGCATTTGAAGGCTTTAGTATGGCGGAGTTGGTGTTGATTCTATAATGAACTGAGCTAATTTGTGAGTTGCATCCTGGTTACACAACACCAACTAGCTGTATATGACTGTAGATAGGACATTATTCATAATCACACTCTCTGGTTTTTATGATAATTCACACTCTCTGCTGTCACCCAAATAAGGATGAGGTTCCCTTTTCAGTCTGGTTCCTCTCAAGGTTTCTTCCTCTTACCATCTAAGAGAGTTTTTCCTTGCTACCTCATGCTTGCTCGATAGAGATAAATACAAATAAATAGAAATATAAGTCTAATATTAATCTTATTAACACTTTTGTTCTATATTTCTTATGCTCTGTACAACTGCTTTGAGACAATGTCCATGGTTAAAAGCGCTATTACAAATAAAATTGAATTGTATGTTAATTGAATTGTTTACACACATTTGCTCACAGGCACTTTATCTCTGGATGTGTAACATAATTAGTTCTGTGTTGTCTCGTGTAGTTATATGTTTTATGAGGCACCATGGTCCTGCATCAGCTATATGTGGTTCAAGTGACTATAATAGCTTCTTGACTCTTGACTTGTAGTAGGATGCAGATTTCAGTGTAGGCACTGGTAAGAGTGTATGATGAGTGTTGTATTGTGCATGGACTAAAAAAAAAACGACTTACTGTACTAAACTAACAAATGATGTGCCTTTTTATAATCCAAACCCCTCGTGTACTTTTTAAGGTCGATGCTCCAACTGCCATGTTGCATTGTGAACGATCATATAAATATGTCCACAGGGGAATGCGATGTGTGTGGGGGTTTTTTATAGATATGGTTGAAAAGTTGTTTTCAGTGCTATACGTGTATGAAATTTCATTGCAATCCAGTACATTCATAGGATATTTGTAATGAAAACTTTGTGAAAGAATGGAAACCTTCTCCATGCAATGAAAAAACTGCCATCTTTGATGTATCTGAAACAAAATTACTTCTTTATTTTATTATTATTATTTTTCATTTTAGAAAAGAAAGAAAGAATATAGTGGTAGGAGTTAAGTATGTGGTCTTGAGTGTGTGTGGGTATTGGAATTTAATGTGGTTGAACCGTTGCCCTGGTGCCATTCCACTCTCTTAGCCTTAAAAGCTTAATCCCAGTGGTATGGAGACCAGTCGCAAGTAAAAAAAACTGGCTACGGTAGATGACCACGATGCCTTATGTGCCTCGGTTTCCCATATAGCATTGCAGTAATAGTGTGGCCACTATGCCTGCTACAGCTTCTTGGAGCCACAGGTGACAGCTCGGTACCAGGTGAAGACCAACAGCCTGTCCTTTCGTGAAAAAGACATCCTCCCTGGTTAGCACCTCACTGAACCCTGCACCCTTTCTAAGATAGTATAATTACTCACAATGCAAAGAATCCTCATTTAACATTAAGAAACTTAATTCAACGTTTTAAATGGTCTGTGACCAACAAACTATTCATCCTATCTTGTCAATTTGTGGTATTTTTACTCCAAGACCCATACACAAGAGCAACACTAGCTATTTGCAGGCAGATTCTACCTCATATACAGTACACATACAGCTAAGGGTCATTAGCACCATGAGGTTTCAGCTTTTCATTGATGTTACATGAACATCAGGGTCATGATGCAGTGACTTTTCACCTCTCAGGGGAATCATGCCTTACGCTTCACTGTCACATGCTGATAGCTATTATATTTCTAAGTAGCTTCAACTCATATGAGGGCTTCTGCACTTCGAGCTTTTATTACAACACATTACATATGAAACACAATGAAAAATGTTGAATGCTCTTACCATAATATTTGAAGATTGAGGGCACGCTGTCAGACTGGCATTAGATTTTGTCCAGAAGCGCACAATTACAACTTCTATACCACAATATTAAACCAACTTCTAATAAAAGACATTTCTACATATGCTTCATTATGAAAGGTCATAAACATGTCAATTTGTCGAGCAATACAGTTGCTTGTTATTCATCCGTCATCGGTGCTTTCTCTGGAAACAGCTAATTTATTACAGCGTTGGAGTAGAAGACTGTAGAGCAAATATTCTTTCGGTTCTCTCCAAAAGGGAATTTTATTTTGGAAGGCAGCCAGCTAAGAAGATTATAAACCAAGTCTTTGGTTTATCTCTCACCCCCAGACTTCACTTATTGACTCGTCCCCTTATCACTGTTTTGCAGAATCCTCTGCACGATTGGCATCATCGTCCAAATCTGCCACTTTGGCAATTGTTGGTTCAGCCAGGGTAAATTAGTTTTTTAAAATGCTATATGGTGTTTTTAAGCAAGCCCTGCACTAAGGTTTGGTTTGGGGCGAGGGCAAAGCCAAGCTGTGGCACAAACAGTTATAGGCATAACATCAAGCTGGAAAAAGTAATTGCTGTGACACACTGGGCTGGTAGGAAATCTGTTTTTTTTTTACTGTTAGGTTTCAGCAGTGTATCTGTATAAATATCAAATCCGTGAAACACTAATGTTCTGTTTTTTTGCACCAGTACTAAGCCAGTGTTAAACTGTTGCAATTGAGCATTGATGTGTTCATGAAAATAGAGGAAAGAGCTGAACAGGAACAAACGACCCTCTTTAAACTGATGACAAAAAAAAAATGCACATTTATACACACTCACACACACACACACACACACACAACCCCCAGCCTGTATAAAAAGCCAGGGATTGTGAAGATGCTCCAGTGTGATGTCAGCGCTGGAGATGTTGGACTTGGCGAGATTTCACCCTCACTTTTTCATTGGAGCTCAGCGGATGAAGGTGGAGGATCATCATCACCATCATCTTCCTCCTCTGTGCTGCTTGATGCTTTAGTTGGTGCTGCTGCTGCTACAGGATCCATCTGTCTGGGCTTTTTCTCATTTTGGACATCAGGATAAACACATTTGAAAAGATTTCTGCTTTATGGAAACACTTGGCTTTGCATACCTTCACGAGGAATAAGCAGACAAGGTCTGACAGGACAATCCAGTTAAATGTAAGCAGATTTTTACTTCAGCTCTTCATTTATGGACTGTTGTGGCAATCGGAGCAACCTGAGTTGTCATGTAGTGAGTGATTTAATGAAAGGGACGTAAGAAAATGGTGGGAAATAATGCATGTTTTTTTTATCAGATAACTTTTCCCATGCAACTTCCACAAGGGATATTTTATAGCGAAACAAATGGTCTGAGCGAGAGCGTGTTTATGATCATGATCTCCAGTTAACAGGACGGTAAATTTGCATTAACATTTGCTTTTTAAAGCTGAACGAGAAATAGCAAACATCTTCATGCAGGTGTTACTCAATGCATGCAAAAATCTTTAACTATCTTGGATCTACAATTTCACATTTAATTGGAATATTATGCGGACCTTTAAATCGGACCCTAACACAACTTGTACTTTTTTTTGCGTTCTTCCAGTGTTTACTCGTTTCTAACCATAGATTTTGGATAGGTTTCTGTCCGTGGTTTTATGCGCTACACTGGCTGGCAAGTGCGCCTTGAATTCTCGCTGCAGATAAAGTGCGCGCGGAACCTCGGTCGCGTCCCAAACCGCGCTCTTCCCTAGGCTACTAAATAGTGTCAAAATAGTAGGATGCAGTTTATTAGCATTTATGGCAGATTAGTGCAACATTTCATGCCCTAGCCTGTTAAGTAGTGCCGTTTGACACGCAGCCTGCGTATCTCTGGACCTGTATGGCGTCGCGTCACACTCGCTCGAGCGTCGGGGCGAGTGCGCGCGACCGGATAACAGCGTCTCCTGAGATGTTTATTTAGGGATAGTTTAAAAAAAAAAAAAAAAGGTTTACATGAAGTTTCAGATAAAAGGGTCGCTGATTAAACTGTGTTGGTCCTAGATTTCCGCCGTCCGAGTCGAGTTTGTTTTTGGGGGCACGGAGCCGCGAAGCTGCTGTCCGCGTGGAGCGGTGCCGAAGTCTCGCGTCCGGGCGCCAGGAGCTCCGCCAAGCCGCGCGACATGGCCACGAACGGCGCGAAAGCCTCAGACGGACACGTCCTAACAGAGGTCAACGCGGCGCCCGCGGCCAACGACAAGCCCAAGACTCTGGTAGTCAAAGTGCAGAAGAAGAAAGAGCTTCCGGACCGGGAAACATGGGCCGGCAAGTTCGACTTTTTGCTCTCGTGCGTCGGATACGCCATCGGGCTCGGAAATGTGTGGCGGTTCCCCTATCTGTGCGGCAAGAACGGCGGAGGTAAACACCGGTATCTGTCTTAATAATGACAACAACAACAACAACAACAACAATAAAAAATAGTAAATAAAAAAAATCATTAATAACATCAACAACCATTTGTGAATTTCATTCACAATTTTAATTAATAATTATTTTATAATTAAACAAATGTATGTATTAATATTACTAATACTAATATTAGTGGTGATCTTACTACTACTACTACTACTACTAATAAAAATAATCATCATCATCATCATCATTATCATTATAAATGATAATGGTAATGAATAATTTAAAGCAGTGTATATAGATGAATTAAGTGTGTATTTAAAAATCAGAATAATTGACACTAATTTTATTTTTTATATTTTATTTTATGAGATATAAGTTAAATATATTTATTGACTATATAAATTATATAAATTGATAAAGAAAATGTCAAATAAATAATGTAATCTTTTAATTGCTGAATGATGAGGTTAACCTGAATGCTGCCCTTTAATGGTTAATCTGCTTCATTTATCAGCGTCTTGAATAATTAACCTTTCCGTCTAATTTTAGAATGTAATTGGAAATGTCTGAGCATCAAAGATTGCAGCTGTGGAACATCTGAGAAATGATTAGATGGTTTTCTGTTCTTCACATACTATTTTTCTTTCTATTTTTATTATTTTTGTTAATCGTTTTCTTTAGGGGCCTTCTTGATTCCATATTTTTTGACGCTCATATTCGCTGGCGTTCCCTTGTTCTTCCTCGAGTGTTCTCTCGGTCAGTACACCTCCATCGGTGGCCTTGGAGTGTGGAAACTGGCTCCTATGTTCAAAGGTAATAATGCATAGAAAAATCAATGAGCCAGATCTAAACCTCTGTTGTTTAAATTGTCTCTCACCCACAAAATCAATGAATTTGTTTCTTTGTTTTTAATACACACAGAATTACTTTTCTGCAGAAAAGTAAATTTCTGCCCTTTTAGAAATCAAAGCATGTTACAGGCATATTGCTGTTTGATGGCAGATATTTAATTTACATTTATATTATACCACCTTTCTGGTTTGTGCTCGCAGGTGTCGGCCTGGCGGCAGCAGTTCTGTCCTTCTGGCTTAACATCTACTATATTGTCATCATTGCCTGGGCCATTTACTATCTATACAACTCCTTCACTACAGTAAGCACAGACGTTCTATAGCATAATTATATCACAATGAATCGGCATTTGCGTCATTAGACCTACGTAAGTGTAATAGACACAGGTGGACAGTATAATAAAATGTTTTAGCTAGCCCAGGTGCAAATCAACATACAATGGAAATGTATTGTAATAACACAATTGTGCCTTGTGTACAAACAAGAGACTAAATACAATGTCCTTGACATTAGAGCTCAATTGTAGCTAATGAGGTAATGTGGTAATGTGAGCTATATATATTGACTTTGGTTTATTTAAAATCATTAAATCATTATTAATGTTTTAACTCTCTTAAACATTAATATTATTTGGCTACACTGACAAGCTAAAGATTGTTACACAGGGCTGACTGGTTAATATCATGTTACTTCTATTTACTTGTTATTTAAAGACTAAGATAATAATCAGTTAAATCTGTCAGTAAAGTGGAATTATTTTCCTTTTATTTTCTTCCTGTTTTATGTTTACAGAAATTGTTCAAATGATAAATTGTCATAAAACTATTTTATTCCCGGTTTGTATAAATAAGTACACAAATCCTGATTGTAATAATAGGCCTCCTTGCAGTGCAATTTGATTAAATATCCTCAAATTAAGCACTGATCTATTATACTGTAATGTGTATTATAGACAGAAACTGACAGCTATCCTAATATTTCTGAAATCTTAGATCATTAAATAAAACATTGCCCTATTTCAGGAGCTCCCATGGAAATCCTGCAACAACCCCTGGAATACAGAGCAATGCTTTTCCAACTACAGCTTGGCAAACACGTCTAACATGACCAGCGCCGTCGTGGAGTTTTGGGAGTAAGGGCATGCACTCACTGGAACAGTTTTGGCATTCAGGACTCTCGTTTGCATGCTAAAACGCCATCTTTTTGTCCTCGGCGTTCTAAAAAGGACCAGTGTTATTTGCACAAAAATGCAACAATTGTGTCCGTTTGGCCGTCGGACAGCTCTAGCTGACATGACGGGCATCAAGAATGAAGGCAGTGTTTTGACTAAGTGGAATAGCTTCTATCAATAACAGTTTGTCTGAGGTCAGATGCTTTCAACACTAATAATGTTTTCCTGTGGCCCTTAGACGGAATGTACATCAGCTTACAGAAGGTCTAGAAAAACCAGGGGAGATCAGAGTGCCACTGGCAATAACGCTGGCCATCGCATGGGTCCTGGTCTACTTTTGTATCTGGAAAGGTGTGGGTTGGACAGGAAAGGTAAGCGTAAAACCTTTTTTTTCCATCTTGTCTGCACAGTGCTTAGGTGTGCTTTTTATTACAGGCTAAAAATAGAATGTTAGATATGTGTTAGTCTGTGTAATTATTTGTATTATTAACATACCTTCTGCATATTATTGATGAACTCAACTAGCCCTGGACAGAACACTATCTCTTGCTAATTCACTGTACTTATGTTTTTAGGTGGTCTATTTCTCAGCCACATATCCATACTTCATGCTGCTTATCCTGTTCTTCCGTGGAGTAACGCTGCCTGGAGCGAAAGAGGGCATTTTGTTCTATGTCACACCTAACTTTGAAAAGCTGAAGGAGTCAGAAGTATGTCTTGTTGTATTTGCCATGTAATTGGAAGATAGATAGATAGATAGATAGATAGATAGATAGATAGATAGATAGATAGATAGATAGATAGATAGACAGATAGATAGATAGATAGATAGATAGATAGATAGATAGATAGATAGATAGATAGATAGATAGATAGATAGATAGGTGGGTAGGCAGATAGATAGATAGATAGATAGATAGATAGATAGATAGATAGATAGATAGATAGATAGATAGATAGATAGATAGATAGATAGATAGATAGATAGATAGATAGATAGATAGATTTTATTATTGTACATTGTTAGCTTTGAGGAGTAAGAGGCCATTCCTCCTTGATGGGGACTGACAAGCACTGAGGCCACATCTCCTTTACAGAGACTGACAGATGTAGAGGCCATGCCCTTTCAAGATTTGCTTACAGATACAGAGACCATGCACGCCACACTGGGATTGACAAGCTCTGACGTCACAGTCACGTGTGACTGAACAACGCAGATGCTGTACCCCCTTCATAATGACTAACAGATAAGAAGGTTATGTCCCATTCAGCATGACTGACAGATGTAGAGGCTACACCTACTCTGTGAATGACAGATGTAGAGGCCACACCTACTCAATGAATGACAGAGGCCACACCTACTCAGTGAATGACAGATGTAGAGGCCACACCTACTCAGTGAACGCCAGATGCAGAGGCCACACCTCTGTCAGACTGACTGACATACAGTGGCCACATCTCTTTCACAGAAGGTGACAGTCAATGAGGCCACACCTCCTAGAAAGTGATTGACAGGTCAGAGGCAAAGACCTCCATCATTTATAGTCACAGAGAAATTCACAGTGCCAAAGGAAATTCATTTAAAAATGTTATTAATGTTAAAAAATATTAAAAAGGCAAAAAGAGATACACACATGATATTGGACTGACACAGAGACACATACTGATAAGAATGACGCTCACTGTTCTGTGTCTCACTCACGTTTCTTAGGTGTGGCTTGATGCTGCCACTCAGATTTTCTTCTCCTACGGACTCGGCCTCGGGTCTCTGATCGCACTCGGAAGCTACAACCCTTTCAACAACAACGTTTACAAGTATGGAGCAATTACATGACTTAACAACAGGCCTTCAATTGAGACCAGTGTCCTTTCAGTGGAAAAATGTGGAAAAAGGTCTTACTCTATAAAGCAATATATCCATCAGCACTTAAGGTTCACCTTTCAGATGAGAAAAGCCACTGCCAATTACAATAGAGTCTGCTTGTGTCCTCGTCAGTGCTGATGGATGAGAGATCAATATAATAACCCTAGATAATATCCTTTTGTGTATTCCACAGGGACTCCATCATTGTATGCTGCATCAACTCCTTCACCAGCATGTTTGCTGGATTTGTCATTTTTTCTATTGTGGGCTTCATGGCTCACATCACAAAGAGGTCTATTGCTGATGTAGCTGCGTCAGGTAACTGGGATTTATATCAGTTGCTTAACTGTGCAGGGGATTATTTTCAGAAATTAAATTAGCCTTTGGATTTGAAATGAGGTTTCCATGCTGGAAACTGCAATTAGCATATAAGCAATGCCTGTATTGCGTAACTCAAGATATGAATCAGTGTAATAATATGAGCTATATCATGACTATGGAAAAAAATCTGTTACACTGTCATAATGAACACAATTCGGTGTTCATTGTGCTATAGACCCTTGTTGGAACATAACTATGATAAGTAGACTAAATAATACTTATTTACTTACTTACATACTTAATTAGTCAGTGCATTGCAATTGCACTAGAAAGAAGTAAAATGATTTATAGGTTAAAGGGAGGAAATGTTAGAACCCCATAAACCAGAGGTTAGGACTGTAGTACCATAATGAGTACCATTCTTATATTATTCCAGTGTTTTGTTTTACCCAGTCACCACCTATATGCATCTGATGTTTTACACCTTTACTAAATAAGATAGAGAAGCAGTGATGCCTTAAGGGTTAATCATTATATATAGGAGAGAAAAACATAAGCATTTGATCCATTATATAATGCTAACCCTCTAGGAGAAGAGCATGGTGTCAGGAACCTTATGTAAAATAAAAAAAAATATTCAGTTCTTATAAATATATTCAAAAATCCATGGTTTTTGAAGAAAATGGCGAAATAAACACTCAACAGATAAGAATGCACTCTGCTTGGTCTCTCCATGCTTTTCACTTCCATTTAATTGTCTTGCAATATTTATGGGGTGTTATGTTTCCCATCTAGATATTTTTTACTAATAAAATACTACGCTTTTCCTCTTTCAGGTCCAGGCCTGGCATTTTTGGCTTACCCAGAAGCTGTCACCCAGCTGCCCATTTCACCACTTTGGGCAATTCTGTTCTTTTCCATGCTGCTTATGCTTGGAATTGACAGTCAGGTAAAGTCAGTTATTTGACAAATATTAGACTGCACATCCTGGATAATCCATTTTCCAAATATTAACTGGTACCCTTGCTACTCTGACTGCTCTGCATATCCATGGCAGTTCTAATCATCTGAAGTGACATTTTATTCTCATATGCATATGGGATTAATAATGGAATTTCATTGCCACAGTTCTGTACAGTAGAGGGTTTCATCACTGCGTTGGTGGACGAGTTTCCCCGCATACTGCGAGGACGACGAGAAATCTTCATCGCTGTCGTCTGCCTCGTGTCTTACATCATCGGACTGTCAAACATCACGCAGGTAAGTGCACAGTGAATGCGATTATCTAAATAGCAGCACTTTTCACTCATCCTATGGATTATGTCCTATATAAAGGCAGAAGGATGATTGTGTTGATACCTCTGAACGTATGCCAGGCAAAAATACCTCACATAGACAGATTGAAAGCCCTTGAAGCTGCATTAAGTAGGCTCACTGTGCGTTAAGAGCTTTGGAGGACATAAACATCTCAAGCGAATATGTTCCCTGCGAGAGCTAATGGCTTTGTAGTGTTATCAGTTCAACAGTACAGTAATCTCAAGCTGTTACATAAAGGTGTGCGACCAGAAAAGGCTGAAAATGTAGGTGGCTTAACTTTCATTTGCCGAGCTCTAGTTAGAATGTTGGTTTGTTGGGTCTTATGAAGAGAATATACTTCATGTAGTTCATTTTGATGTGTACTGGATGAAAATATTAAACATAGTGAAAAGTCACCTTTGATTTATGACTATTGAGTGAAAGTTTTTCTTTTTTTCTTTTTGTTAATAAACAATAAACTGTTGGGGAAAATGGCTCATTACTCTTCAGAGCTACAGTAGCCAGAATACTCATCTATGTACAAATAGAAGAATTGGAATTTAAAGATCTGGATTGAAGGCAAAGCAAATTTAGATATTCATTTTCATTCATTGTATCCTAATATTAGAAAATAGTTTTCCCTCCATGCTAGGCTGGTAATCATTGTAGCTCCCAGTGCCATGGGAAATGAACAGTAGTTAGTTAAGTAAACCAAAAGCTATGCCAAACATAGCACTTCCTGCCAAAGCCAAAAGTGTTTTGGTCTCATCATACAAAAGAACCTTTTTCTACATATTATATTTACAGCGTTTGTTAGCTGCCCTTATCTGGACTTACGTTTCATCTAATTTTATACAAATGAGCAATTGAGTTTTAAGGGCATTGCTCAGGGACCCAGCAATGGTGGTTTGGTGGACCTGGGATTCAAACTCATCCTTCCCATCAGTAGTCCATAGCCTTAACCACCAAGTTATCACATATAGGATACAACTTGTCTTTTTGCAAACTCCAAAAGAAGGATTTCATATGACTTGCCACTAGTTCATGAAGCCCAGCATTGTGGGATGTCTGAGTTATGAATGTTCTGTGTATATCTCCCATTTGAACTATTGACCTCTCCAATACCTACAAAGGTTACCCTGATGAATGCCTCTCTTCAGTAAAGCTCGGTTCTAATTATTATGAAGATGTCAGTTATTCATTTTGCTGCAGCCTGGAATGTAGTCAGCCCATTGGTCTATCAGTTGGTCCATCATAGAGAAAAAACACCCATTTCATCTGTCAGCTGACTAAACAGAGCTTTACACAGTGTTCTAATATACACTGAGCAAAATATACTATAACTTGGAAAATAAAATCATTTACTCAGCTGCCTTTGTTTTGAAATCTTTGGGCAGGCAAATTCTTGATGTCCATTCATAAACAGTTGTGTTTTTTGTCTCCAAAGAAAGACTAAATGATAAAACTATGAAAGCACACTCAAGGTTAAGTTTGTCTGTCATTATCTCATTAATTACTGAATGTACTGTGTATGTTTTCCACAACTGGTAAGTAAATCCCATTGCTTTTACTGGGATGTAAACACAACCAACAAGCAGAAGTATCTGTTTTTACAGGAAAGTGTGAAAAGCAGTGGTGAACTGATGAGCTTCCCAGGTTCTTCTTCTTGTTTAATCTACAGCACTTTTCCATAGAGCACATTTACCATATTTTCTGAAGAATAAGAGACTTTTTTGGCCTCACGCAATTTGTCCAACATGCTGGACAGCAACATACAGAACATATTTTTGACTGTTCTGTGCTAGTCCATTTGCCATCAGTTTGCAATCTGTTCGTTAGCTTTAACTATCTCTGAGCAGTCAGAATTTAAGGAGCGTATCACAAAGGTTAGAATGAATTATTCTTCAGAAAATGTGGTATACTTTCATATTGCTCGAAAATTTTGGATTGCATAACACTTGTCCAAGCACTGGACACACTTTAATTCCAGCATGTGATCTTGCCTCAGTCCCCTCACTCCCCTTGACAGATTAAGCTTAAACTGCACAGGCTCCATAACTGCAAGATAACTGCCCATATTGTAACTAGAGGTTTGTAATGGTATAAACCACTAACGCATGTAAGTCAGATAAGCCATGTACATATACACATTTTCATGTCTTTCATGTCTATTTTTTGGACAGGGTGGCCTCTATGTGTTCAAGCTTTTCGATTACTACTCAGCCAGTGGAATGTGTCTGCTCTTCCTGGTGTTCTTTGAATGCATCTCCATATCCTGGTTCTATGGTAAATATCTCTTTATGTCATGATAAAATGATTTATATTTATTAATTTGCCAGAGATGTTTATAAAAAAGCAATTCAGAAGCACCTTTTATGGACCCTTGCATCTTGTAAGGAATGTTAAACCTCGTGTTATAAAGTTCTTATTTATAATATACCATATAAAACAGGATATATATATATTAGAATTATAGAATTCCTTATTACTGTATGATAAATTGGTAATTGTCTGTACTAAAAAAAGATACTTGGAGTATATTATTATTATTATTATTATTATTATTATTATTATTATTACCAAATTATTTATTTCAAATTGCTGTAAGATAGTTTTACTATATACAGTTTATAATGAAAAGGCAGTTCAGGTTCAGTACATCTCATTATACTAGACTATCCATTTAATTCATGCTAATCTCAATGCCAGATTCACTTCTGCATTTCAGCTCATTTCATATGAATCTGTGCCTTCTTAATTGTTTTGCATAGTAGGCTTGATTATGTAAACTACTGCATTAATGGCTATTTGCATTGGCCGACATCCCAGTGTAATCCGAAGGGATGCACCATTTCACGCTGCTGAATAACGCTCTACCTTTTTTTTCCTGTCCATCTTTAAGGTGTCAATAAGTTCTATGGAAATATCGAAGAGATGATTGGATACAAACCTTGCATTTGGTGGAAATTGTGCTGGGTGGTGTTTACTCCCTTGATTGTGGCTGTAAGTAATTAAAGCAAAAAATACATGCTAATAATAGGGATAGTTCTTCCTAGCTTGGAAGTAATTCATTTCCACTGTTGTTCTTTTGCATTTCTAGGGTGTGTTCCTGTTCAGTGCGATTCAGATGGTTCCCCTGACCATGAATAATTACGTGTTCCCAAAGTGGGGACAGGGTGTAGGCTGGTGTATGGCCTTGTCTTCTATGGTCCTCATTCCTGGCTACATGGGCTACATGTTTTTAACGTTAAAAGGCTCCTACAAAGAGGTACGATTAAAACCTATGTGTGTTTGCTCAGCAGATACAGCGAGTGAGCTGTAGATAACTGTACGCATGACATACATTCGGAGAAAATGAGAACGCTGGCTTCCTTCTGGAATCTGATCTCGTACAGATAATTTGCATCCCGCTCAGTGAATGCAGGGCTGATTGGATAAATTAGACATTTCAGATGAAGCGTTGACAAAAAGAAAAACCAAAGCCTTGCACGCTTTCGCACCGAGACGCTTCTGGAAATAGGCATTCAAAACTAGCAATTATGAACAAAGCGCACAGGTCTGAGCTGATAGCGGCTGCGCGTGAGATAGGCACACTCGAATCAGCAAATCACCACAGGGAGGTGAAAAGTCAGGAGTTAGCTTCAATTACAGCTTGATTGGCAAATCAATCAGCGTGTTGATTTTGTAGTTTTGCTGCTTTGAGCCGTCCCCTTTGACAACTGAATTTGCACTGCAGGGAGCAAAAAAAAAAAGATTTTCTTTTTCTCCATCTCTTTGAATTTCCCAGCGTCTCCGGATAATGATTCAGCCTACGGTTCTGGTCAAAAGCCAAGAGAATGGGCCCGAGCAGCAACCTGAGAGTGTGAATGCAGCCAACGACGAAGCGTACATCTAAATCCCTGGACACTGCAGGCCCTTCGGAACAAAAACGAAACCAAGTAATCAAGGTTGAACGCTAGCAGGGACTTCTACGTCTAAAATATTATCACCTACCTCCAGGGGGAAAATGTAACCAACCTGATTACAGCTGTGTGAAAATTTTAATGTGTGTATGGAAAAAAAACGAAAAAAAAACAACGATCCAGCGATGATCTAGTGCTAGTTCGTATTGCATATGCAAGATATTAGTCTTTCCAAAACGTAACATTGTAACAATTACTGTTTGGATCCCAATGTGATTGAACACTACTGTGCTAATTCGATATATATTTACCTTATGTAATTATGTTAAGATATTGTATAAAGATCTTAGAATAGAATCAAATTGTATTTGATTGTATTTGAAGACATATAAAAAAAAAAAAGAATGAAGTTAGTTGGCAAAAATATGACAATTATGATGAACTGCATCATGTCCAGTTTTGAGCGGTGGCCATTATGGGAGCATATAGCTGGTCCTCATGGCCTGTGTAAAAGGTTATGTAAAGAGACTCCTATTGCTTTATTTATCCCAAACACCCTCTCAAGCTGGATTAGTTTTACCTGAATGGTACTTAAATTAAAGGTGCAGTCAGCAATTTCTCCACCAGAACACTTGTCATATTTGGTAAAGTTCCAGCATTCCAGCAGCTGTCATGTTCTGTAAATGGGAGAAAAAACAAACATGGCCAGCAATATTCAACCAGTCAGGATACTTTCCTGTTAGTCTATCAATTATGAAAGTTCCCCCCAATTTTTAGTGCATTCAGACACGCTAGCACGCGTTCCGGGTGCACGGCTTCGGCTCTAGCCAA
The DNA here is from genome assembly GCF_019097595.1 of Hemibagrus wyckioides. Lineage (NCBI taxonomy): Eukaryota > Metazoa > Chordata > Actinopteri > Siluriformes > Bagridae > Hemibagrus > Hemibagrus wyckioides. Next base: position 9,568,892 of record NC_080730.1, on the reverse strand, counting down.
ACTTCCACCAAAATCTCTGATTATACTTTTAAATGATTGCCAATAAGATCGTTGGTTTTTGATTTCAGTCTAAATTTTTTCCTTGTATGACAAATCCAGAGCAAAAAAAAAAAAGAAAAGCTTCAGTGTTTCAGCAAACATGGCGATCTCTCTATGAAAGTAGTCCTTTTTGAACTAATGGTAATGGAATAACAAAACCTGGCGATAGTCAGTAACACCTCTTTTAACTGAAAAGACAAGGCCTACAATGTTACATAATACTGATGTTTACATATGTGATATATTGTCTAAATTCTTGTAAAAGTCCAATCAAATCACTTAAAAGATACAGGACAGGTAAAACATATCCAGCTATAACTGGGCTTAAGGGTTTGCAACAGGCCCGTAACCCTTCAGTCCAAAAATAAGCACAAACCTGTATGGATTTGAGTTTACAGACGTCACAAGCAGCGATGAATTATCTGTCACACAAGCAGATTCATCTTACACATAAGAGAGACTGTTAGTTTTTTATTTTCTAAGAACTAAATAACTTTGTATGTTTTTTCAACTGTTTTTAGTCTGTTTTTTTATGTAAGCGTGAGAAGGACCAAAATCGCTTTCACATGGAAATCATTTGCATGTGAAAGTGTTTCGCGTCACACTGTGTCCTAGAAAGTGCAGGGTACAAAAAAGACACAAAATGCATAATGTTTGGCAGTAATAGCCACTGATTCCACTGTTCAGTCCTGCTCATTTGCATGCCACTCCTCAGGAACAATGGTGGAAGTGACCAAATTTGACTCTTTCCTGCCCCCCATCCCACCCGAATCAAATGGATTAGAGCTGTGAATGGCCTTCAGCAAATAATCAGACTGTGAGCAGAAGCCATAGTGTGTCTCCAGAGTTTGTGAGGCCATTTTGGGGGAAAGTCACCTTTAAAGAAACCAGCAAAAAAAAAATATCACAGGCTAGTTGTAGTCAATTAAAATGTTGGAATATCTATATGGTCTACATATTTGGTCTTTTTCTTTTGAGAAATGCCTTGGCAATAAGTAACTAGATAAAGTGTATGTGAATGCTACTGTGTGTATGACTGGTTTAACCCCTGTTATTATAATTCCACTGGTTAAAAGCACAAAGCTTTAAAACCACAAGCTCCAGCGGTTGTTTTTCAAAAAAAAAAAAAAAAAAAGGGACAGAGTTAGTTTGCTTCTATGGCAGCTACATGTGACAGGGACGTGGATAAACGACTCAGCAAAGATATCGAACTAAAATTGTGCAATCAGTTAGCGTTGCGTATGTTTTGTACAAAGTTCTCATTCAGCAGATTTCTCTCTGTAAACCTGTACTGTGTAAAAGTATCTGTGAATGTCCATATGACCACTGAGGTTTTGTCTAAATGTTAAAGACTCTTATTATTTACTGTTTTCTGCAATAATACTCTCAGAAACTAAAGCACATAGTATTTCTGAAATGTAAAAAAAAAAAAAGAAAGAAAGAATATCAATAACAAAAGCAGAAGAATATAATAAACTATAGATGATATGTCTAGTCAGAGAATATTGTTTTGTATATTTCTAACTGTTTCATGCACCTAATGTAAGATATTATATGTAAAAAAAAATATATTAAATGTCTTTAGATTGTGGTGTATAAAAAGCATGATTGCCATGTTATCTGAAAAATAAATAAATAAAGTATTATAGATTATAATGCACCTGGTATTTTTGTCTTCGTGTACAAACGGCTTTTTTGTTGATTAAATTTGTTACTATCGTGGTTTACATAAGCATACTGAAATATTAGTTATAAGGACACGTGAATATGAATGCCCGATTAACATAGGAATAGATGTGAATAGACTTGAATAATACTGTGTGATACTGTGATCTCTATCCATCCGATTTCATTTAGTTTAGTTGGAGAGCTCTGGAAATTTCATTTCAGTACTCAGAAAAGCAGATTCTCAAAAGCAGACATATAAAATGTCTTTAATTTTGTATAGATATACTTCCTTTAATACATTTTCTTTTGTTTTTTTAACTCTCAGTAGGTTATTTTATCTAGCTGACTAGCAATACAATAATATTTTTATGAAATGAAACAGTAAATGTGTCTGTCACAAGCAAAGGATAAATCAATGGATATGAAAATGACTGTAGTTACAGTTTCTGCTACTGTAAATGAAATTTTCAACTTTCGACATCATTTTTAGGGAAAGATACAGTACATAAGGAAAGGGAATAGAGCTTTGAATGAACAGATAAGGAAGAAAATCTGTGTTCATGTACATTGTGGTGAAATCCCTTTTTGGTTCGCTGTGGTGAAGATCAATATACAACACATGGAAGAATAACATGATACAAAAAAAATCACAGTCATATATTTATTTACTTATATTCAGTAACTGCTTTATCCTCTTTATAATATTTTTTGCTAAATATTTTTTAATATTTTGTTAGTGCTGACCAATATGACAGGGATGTAAATTGATTTTATTCATATCTGTAAAATATGTGGCATTCATTAGCAATTTCTGACCTCTTGTGATTATTAACCTCCGTTAATCGTCCATTGTAACATTTGCATTGGTTAATTTATTCCACCAATTTCATGCTCGAGTGGAGAGTCCTATTTTATCAAATAATGATCTGTACAACATAAGGGATGCAAGTCTACCATGGAACTGTGCGCTCAGCTCTCAACATATCCAGTAAATATAGGCTGTTGGCTAATATAGGCTGTTATAAAACAGCTGAATAATAATGATCCATGGAATGCCTTTTGCCTTTATGACTCTTTCACAGCAGTCCATTTGTTGCATTTTTGTTGAGCCAGGGATCGATTTGGGACGAGACATTAGTATGAAGGTAGCGGCCTGTGACTGAATCTCACTACAGATGGGACTGTATATATTTACATACTTAAATTATAATGTTATAAAGGTCAGAGAGGTCTTAATGGATATAAATAAAATACATTAATTAGACTATTGCGTTTCTGATACCTAAGAGCCTACTTTAGCTCCTCAAAGTGTCAAAAAAAAAGGCATGCACGGAAATTTAGACATGAGAAAAAGCTATTATTTGTTTTTTCACAACAGACTTGTATTAAGGTGGGAGAATTCTCCTGGATGCAACTCTCATCCATTTCAAGGCACCATGCACATACACCTCTGCCGGCTGCCATGTTTTTGGACTGTGAAAGGAAACCCATAGGAAGAACATGTAAAACTTGACACAGACAGTAACCTGAGCTCAGGATCAAACCTAGAACGGTGGAGATGTGAGGTACCCACACTACCCACTGTTCTAACATGCTAGCCAAGCGGAAAAAGCATCATAGCAAAGATCATCCCTATCAGTTCACCTGGTTCAATAAAATGGATGTGTAAGTGCATGGAAGCATAATGAATTGTCACTGTACATGTACATCATGCAAGATTCCTCCATGACTAATGATAAGTAAGGAAAGAGAAAACCAGCAGTCACTTGAAAAGAGTTGCAGGATGACCTAAAAGCAGCAGGAAAAACCGTTACACATTTTTTTTGCCTTCCAATGTTGCAGAAATATATTTGTATGTCGGTAAAGAAAAATATTTCATAATAGACTACACTTTGCAAAACAAAAACATGAACATAAAACATACTGCCTAGTCTAGAAGCAATCAAAGCAACGTGTCTATTCTCTACTTTTATATGTGGGAGGTATATTTTCCAATTCTTCATTGCCATTTATTTTGCCGTCCTTGTTGGAGAGACCCATTAATGCACGCACTGAGGGAATGAAAGCACAGAGCAAAATTGATATTCCATGGAGGGAGTTTATGCTTTGCTGTCATTTTTCTAGGCCCAGACTGTTTAGGAGCTCACATGTTGTGCTGTTTTTCACAGGCAATTACCTCCTCCTCATAATAGTGGCTTAGGCAATCATTCTGTCAAAACTGCTGGAGCACCGCACCGCCTCCAGCAAACCGCTATGATGTACATAATGATGTATATATCACTTTCCCATCACATAATGAAGAGACTTCAACAATGCAGAGTTTATTTAGTGGCAATAAGTTATCAGTGACTTGCTAAAGATTCGCATTTGATGTTGAATCTTCAGCAAGAAGAAATTACATTGCACTTAAGGTTTAATATCTTGTCTTCATTTGTGGCTTGCTGATATAGTTAATTTCATTGTAGCTAATGATGTTTATATATCTCTGGGTCTTTGTGCATCTATAGCTTTAGAAATTGCCTTTCCATTGTGAAGTAAAATGCAAGATGGGAACCTTTATCTAGATTATTTATGTAGACGTCTTCAGACATACACTATCCATATACATTTTTTAATGGTAAACCAAAATACAAATGCTAACAGGTTTCCTCCATTTAAGATTCCATTAATGTCTTATTTCCATCTTTACACTTCTCTTTCTCTCTACAATCATGTATGTGTATCACTAGAGAATAGGACTGGCATGCCATCCAGAGTGTATTCCATACACTCACGCCGGATTGGCCGAGTTCCCAGGATTGGCTCCCAATCCACTGTGACCCTAAACAGGATAAAATGTTTACTGAAGTGAGAAAGCGAGAGTGCTGTAGGAGACGATTCTCTTAAACAGATGTTGTGTTAGTGGAGCAATATGGTCTTTCATTCATGTTTCACTAATGAATGAAATTAATTCAGCTGAAGTGAAGTGTATTCAAAAGTTTGAGGCCAAAATATATGTTTTGTTTAAGATATTTTATAAGTGAAAAGAAGTAAACACAACCACTGCCGCATTTTGTCTCAAAATATTAACGTACTATTACTTTATTTTTGATGAACTTACAAAGATATATATTTAATAGTAGTTCAGTATTTAAATAATGTACAAAAGTTCAGATACTCTTCCAGTTCAGAAGTTATTAAACATGTTAGACCTTAATTGACTCATTAGGACTCATTTGATAGGTAAAGAGTGGTAATTAGGAATAAAAATTCCAGAGCGTTAGAAAATCTCTGGCTCTTCAACACAACCATGGTCTCCACTAAGCAGCCAAGACACGTTAAAAGTTCCAGCTTGCAATTTTCTCTCTCCAAAATGTCAAAGGTTGTTCAGGGGAACTGTCGAGACCAGAACAAGACTCAAGACACAGGAGCTATAATGCACCATGTAGCCTTGCTTGCACAAACATTACCTGTATGTAGGAGTCATCAGAAGGGAACTTGATCACAAATGTGACCTCGTCACTAACATGAATGTCTGATGTATGCCAAACAACATACACATCTACTATTAAGCCTAATACTGGATTTATTATGCTTGGGGGTTGTGTTGCAGCCATTGGCACAGGAAACATTGCACAAGTAGATTGAAGAATAGATTCCTATATATATATCAGCAAAATCTGTCAGGTACTGGCTTCAAAAACAGCTTTACATATGAAGGCTAAGTGTGGTGCTAAAGTAAATGTATTCTGTTATGACTTCCTGTTATGACTACATAAAAATACCTCATATAAACATGTTTTTCATGATCTGGTTCATTTAGATCAGGCACATAAATGGCCAGATTGTAAGTTGCATAAATAGCATTTCCACAGTATTTAGACTCTTGGCCATGTTTAGACCAGCATTCATTTTCTGTTGCTCTGATATAGAGAGCGATATTGTAAATGTAAATGGTTATATATCTTACAACCCATGTTTACTCCCCAAAATAGAACAACACGGGTCTGTATTCAAAAAAAAGCCCTGCATGTTTGGGTAGCAATTTATTTTAGGACAAAGATTTTAAAGATGTTAAAGAGAGGTGAAATAGGGAGGGTGTGAATAGTAAAACTTGGGTGCCACAAAATTCACATAGTTCTTTTCACAAGCAGTGATCTAGATCAAGAAATACCGTATCCCTGAAATGTGGATGAAAAGTGAAAGAAACATGTTTTTGTGTGTGCAAATTTGAGAAGTTAATGGATGTATTGCATAGGGTTATGGGATGTATTGCAATTCTATTTCGTCAGAAAAACAAGTGAAATAATCAAGATGGGAAACTGTGAAAGCATAGACTAAGGTTTCATAATCCTTGCGTATAGACCAGGATGACCAGTCTTGATGAGTTTTGATGTGAATTGTTATGAGCTTTGAAATTTAGTGATGAGACAAAATATATATAGAATAGATTTTTACTAACTAGCATCGTTACACATCATCATGGTTTTTTTTTTGTACTTTTGAGCCCTGTGTCTGTCTTGGTGAGGCCTTCTGTGTTGAACCTGAACCTGTGTGTGTATCCAAACATGGTTGCTAAGCCACAGCTGCAAAAAAAATAAGTGAATCCTATTTTCTGGAATCTTACTGTCTCTCCATAGATCAAGACAAGCAGGATGTCTTGTGTTGGCTGGGGACTGTGACTTTCATTAAGTATAAGCTTCTTTCTCAGAGGGGAGTGTAGCACCACTGCCTGTCTAATCACCAGTAAAAGTAAGGGATGATTTCACAATTCCCTCCAAACCATTCCTACAGGTGTTCAGCTCTACTGCTGCGCATACATAAGACATTGGCACTGTCAAAGAATGCCATATTTCTCACTTACAGGGAAATTGGTACATGAGTTTTCAACCTTAAAATTGCCCTTGAATGTTACACAGTCTATGAGATCCAAGTTCTTTTCTGGTTAGTGTCATTTTTAAATGACCTTTAAAATTGACCTTTCGCCTATTTGTAGAAGAGGAAAATATGACGTTTTCCTTGATTATAGGCATACATGCAGGCATATATCCTTTCAGCTCGGCCACAGAGAGAAGTAGAGAAGTTTGATAGATAGATAGATAGATAGATAGATAGATAGATAGATAGATAGATAGATAGATAGATAGATAGATAGATAGATAGATAGATAGATAGATAGATAGATAGATAGATATATGACTATGACTATACTATCAAATTCACAGCAGTAGTATTAGAGAGTAGTAGTAGGAGTGTTATTCTAGTTCACGGTCTAGAGTGGCACTGTGTCACTTTCTATGAAGTACAGATGAATCATTCAGCCTGGATTAAGTCTAAGATGTTCCGCATACAATAATCAAGGGTGATCTTCCCAGACCATGCCGGAGAAAGTATAACTGACACTGTATATTACATTATAACATGAATTATATTATTAAATTGTGTCTAGCAATATACTGGGCATTCCTTATACTGACCTTTATGAGCCGTATCAGCCTAGAATTATCTACTATCCAGGATAACAGTCAGCAAAATAAATTTGCAAATAAAGTTGCCATGAAAAACATTTTTTAGGTTTTGTCAGTCAGTCAGGTTAGTTATTGGCTGTTGAGCCAGATAGATACAGATAGATAGTGTGTGGCCGATACAGTGCTTTGTGTACATGCACCACCCTGCATTTTGTAGTGTTTCCAGCTGAAATGGATTTAATGTCATAAAAACAGACATGAAGTATCGCTGTGAAACATCTAAATTAGTTCTGGTGCAATCAGTTACCATCAGAAATCTGCTGTTGATTAATTAATTCATTCATAATATTCCGAATAAAGAAATTCACTAAACGGCAATTTTATGAAATTAATGAAATAATTTTATGAAATTTTTCTGTCAACCATATAAGAATTTAATGTGTAAAATCAATTGCCAAATATCAATTGCCATATCGGGTGTATTCACATATTCAATTAGCTTTAAGAACTTCATATATTAGCACTTTTATCTCTTACTTTCTGTTATTTAGTCTCAAACGTTTAAGCCCTATGGTTGATCATTTCTATCTTTTCACTGAAGATTTCATATTTTCATATAAGACGTACATACAGACCAAAATCAATCCACTTAATTCAGTTAATAGATTGTCAGAAATGGTGGCATAATGGCATAAAATAAGGTAATCCACAGACAACCTCACTGCATATCTAAGTACAAAAAGAATAACTAAATATAAGCTTTTAAAATCATGTTCCATGGTTACATGTTTAGCATGTATATATAATTATGTATATTCTCTGATAAATCCAACATGATTTTATTTTTATTTTTTATAAAATACACTGTAATGTGGATTTTATCCTTTGCTAAGACCAGTTTCTCCCTGCACTCTTTCTTATGCTACACTCCCTTTAAAAATAAGAGAAAACTGTGAGTCATGCATTAGTGTTTGCGAGCTGCTGCCTGGACTGTTAATTAAATCAAATGAATTAAAAACTACCCTGTCTGGTCCCCCACTTAATCCCCCCCCCCAACACCCACCCCCCAACCTTTAGCTTTGAACAACACAGAGGTTTTTGAAGAAGAAGTACAAGGGGCATCACAATGAAAAGAATACAGTGAATACTACAATGAAAAAACGCCTCTGTCTATTTGATGCCTAAAATCTGTTTATGACTCACTGTAGATATGCTCTACTATTCTCCAAAAAAGACAGTCTTCAGTTCAGTGTTTTATTTTATATGTGGTTGGGCAAATTCATTTATTGGCATTCGTAGAATTTATCCAGTTGTTAATTTATCCATTTGTTTGGGAGAACAACTCTTATGCAATTATGGTGATTTGACCATAAATCCAAAACCTTAAGTGTTTTTCTCATTCACAGTTCATAACAAAGGTTAAGCAAAGGAATATACAACAGTACTTTAGCTTTATTTTATCCATATATGACTATTCTAACAAATGTTCAGAGCTCGGTGCTCAAACAGAACTGATGGTGTGCTGAAGCCTTCTGCTGTTACTCAATAATGATCAAAAGCCATACAATATTTTAAGGAGGTCTGATTTCTATGACAGAAAACTTGCTTGCACATACCAAAATAGAACAAACTGTGTAGTTGAAACTAGTTAGGAGGTCTGGTGTGTGACACTTTATGGTGATTTCACTGAGTCCTTGGGAATCAATGCACAGTCTCCATCCTCTGTCTTTTTTCAGTGAAGAAGAAACCTTCTCATGGGGGTAATGTGGATGGCCTAATGAAATCCTCTTTCAGGCCTCACTGATGTATTCATTCAAAGCAGCCATTTGTTTGAGAAGGGGGTACACTTTGGAGACAGATGGTGTGGTTCCTGGCATGAGGTCAATGGCCTGGGAGGTCTGATAGGTGGCAGTTTAGTGGTCCTGTTTTGCTGTATACCTCTTTCAGGTCAGAAAGCTGCTGATGGATGGTGACCCCATCTTTAATGGTCTGGTAGACTTAGGCTGACTGCTGGAGGCAAGTCAAGGAATAGGGTATGTGGGATATATTGATTTTTCCCTCAATAGTCCTACAGCAATAGAATGTTGGATAAGTTAATAATATAAAATGATCAAATCCTTCTTGTACCAGCAGGGGCTTCATTTGTTTCTGGACCCTGACCGAGGGGGGATATGTCCATATTCCCATTAGAGGCAGGTTCTTGAAGTTGATGGTGTTCTCTCAACATATTGTCCAGCCAGATGGACAGGGAGATGGTCAAATGAGGGGGAATCAACTCTGCAGGCGAGATCAGTTTCAACCACTTCAATGCCCATAAAGTCTGTCAGTCTCCATGAGATGGACCTAAACAGGTCTTGTTTATTAAAGCAAAGGTATTATTAGTGGGTAGCAACTACATCAGTGATTCTGTTGACAATATCATATATGTACAAAGTGCAGTTCTGCTTCGAGCCCCCAGTCCACTACAAGAACCAAAATATTTATCCCCTCTTGGACAAAGACGCCATCGAAAAGAACAGAAAGAGTTTCATGTCAGAAGAAGGATATTGAACAAGGGTGATTCTAGATTTATCTGGGCTGAATTGGCTACTAATAGCTCTTGCCCTTTACATGCTAAGGCTATCAAATAAAATTCATGTCAGTAAAGTTAATGTCAGTGGATTTGTAATTCATATTTCCACATTTGCTTTGCCTTGAATTAAGGAGTGTCTTGCATTTCAATTCAGTGCTGTTCTGATCTCAGTAACAGCAATGAATCTATTGCTAGATCAGCCACACTGTCATCATTCCTCATTCTCCTGCACCATAATCAGCTTTCAGAAAGTCAGTCACAAGTCTCTCCTGTCCATCCTCATAACTAACAGTGAATTCCACAGGGTCCTCTTCTGTTCTTCCTCTATACCCACTCTATCAGAGGTCAAATCCTTCTAGCTATGGTCACATATCATTTCTGTGCTGATTACATTCATCTCATCATCTTGAAAACTGCAATTTGCTGCTGGGAGCCAAAACAGAGCAGTCTCCAGAACTTATCACATCCTGCTCCGCACCAGACTCCCTCTGAGGCTTTAGCATGGCATGGTTACTGTCCTAGTAACAGAATTGAAGAATATCCTTCCTCTGGCTGCCTGAAACAGTCACTGACAGTATTTAAACTAAGACTAAAGTCCTACCTCGTTGAGTTTCAATAGAGGCTTCAAAGCACTTCTGTGAATGACCCTAAATAAATGCTTAAAATGTAAACATACTCCTGTATAACTTTCACTGGATCTTTAGGGCCATTGTCCTTTTGGAAGTTGATTATCTACCCCAATTAGAATGGATATTGCCTTGTATATCACTTCATTCACCTTGACCTCAACCCTGACCAGTTTCCCAGTCCCTGCTGTTGAAATCAATTCTCACAATGATGCTACCACCACTGGGCTTCAATGTGAAAAAGGAATTTTAGGGTGATGAGTAGTGTTGGATTTGACCAAAATGTAAGATTTTGGCCTCATCAGATTGTTTGCTGATTCTCCAAATTGGAAACCACTTATCCTGAACATCCAGCTTGGTGTGTCCGGGCAATGGTTTCCCTCTAAACAGCTTCTCACATATGAGCTGTGGATCTTTCCAGCTCTTACAGAGATACCCTTGGCCTACTGGTTGCTTCTTTGACTACCAAATTCCTTGTCTAATTGGTGATTGGTCTTCTCTAGCCAAAGATATGGTTGTGTCATATTCTTTGCATCTTTTAACCCTGAATTGAATGGTGCTCTGTGGGATGCTTTCTCTGCTTGCTCTGGTGCTTTGTGAGAAGGTTGGCATATTTTCTATTAGTAAACCCTGATTAATTCTTTGTCTAGGGCTAGGACTTTGAAAGCTTCTTAGTGTTCATTATGCTGTTTGTTTAGATATGTTCTCTAAAAACTTTGGGACCATTCAGGATCAGGTGCAATTATATACATTTTAAATAATTATGCAAAATACTGTGCATTCTTTCTTCCATCTCTTCAGAATTATTGGTTGTTTTGTGTAGATTCATGACACGTAATTCTGGTCCATTAATTGAGCAATAGCTTGATTTTGTGGATGCCGCATGATATCACATTCACATATAAACATATTTACATCAGTCGTCGTTTCATTCATTGAGGCCATCTGTCTAGATTTAAATTTTTATGTTAAAAGAAATTGATATGGATTTGAAGCCTCAAAAGCCTTACCCACATTTAGTAATACCTTTACTCTCAAGTGTTTGCTTCTTGAACAGATCCTTTCATGGCAGGTTCTCAGTCTATCATTTTGGCTGTCTGTACAGGTATAACATGGCTTGCAATAATAATGTACAAGAGGATATGACAGCAAATGTCAAATTAATGTGGAATCAAGTTGCCCCTACACCACCTACCATACAAAAAAAATCACCACATTCAGTATCCATTATGTGTTTGAACAGCCTCTATGGTCACTGGACTGGATTCTCATCTGTCTGGACAGCTGCATCCACTCACCTTAGTGTCACATTAGATATAGACCTAATGCTGCAGAGGAGTCTCTGTCTTGCTCTCTCACATATCCTCATTCCATCCTAGAGACAAGGATAAGGAAGAGCACTTTGCATTTCATTTTTGGTAAAGCCTTCATATACATACTCTATTAGAGCCTGTGCTGTATTTCTACTATCATTTTCATAGTTTTGTAATCTTTAAGTAATCTTTAAAACAATGGTTACCAAAGGTAGCTCACTGTGACATGGTGTTAAGAGGTTTGCGTATCAAACAACCAACCAGTGCTTCTTACAGGCTTTCTTTATATGATTGTTAACTGAATTTATTTTAGTTGGGAACTGATTGTATTTGCTACCGATGTATGCAATCTTAAGTTTGAAATATCTATGTATCTCTTTAAATGTAATATTATTAGTAGTAGTAGTAGTAGAAGTGGTAGTAGTAGTAGTATCCACAAAATACTATATACATTTTTGTCATTAATGCTATTGTATGGGTATCCTTATCCAAAATGAACAAATATCTATTCATTGAGGTTCAAATATTTAATTTGTCACTCATAAGGTTCTTGTAACAAAATGTCCTTTCTCCCCCAAGTGAAAGTATGTTTATTATGACTTTCTATTACATAGACTTTTCATGAGTCTATGTCCAGTATCCTGACCTAATGGTGATGGGCCTCACAGCAGGTGTTAGAGGTGAAAATCTCATCACTGGCTTTTGAGTTGATGCTCGACTCAGTAATGGCTCTCCAGGAGTACTGCTCTCAGCCCCTTTCACATCACAGGGATAATTATCTATAATCAGAGGGTGCTGGTGAAGAAAAAATCTATACATGCTTTAAACACCTCCTCACACAGCTGCTTTTCTCCCCGCTGCTGCATGCTTTCACTGACCTCAATCTCGTCTCTCAGGACATAGAGACAAAGCTTCAAAGAAAAATAGATTGTGGTTCGGCTTTATTTATTTGCATTTTACTTTCTGCTTGGCAAAAAGATGCATTAAAGGGTATCAGAAACCAATTTTTTTGTACCATTGTATCCCTGGCATTATTATGATGACATCAACTTGTTTTTGATCCACAGAATCTTCATCATACTATTGTGTAATAAAGCAAATTCTAAATTGTTGAGATTGAAACCCAAAGTTTAGATCAGCTACCAAGATGGTGGCATGTGAAAATCATGGTAGCCTGTAAAAATCTGGTAGCCTGTAATTGTAGATGCTTATAGTCTGTTCATCGTGAAGAAAGTCAAAAGATTCAGACTACTAGCTACTATTTTTTTCAGGTGAGTAGCACCGGCTTCCACAGTCTAACTAAATATTAATATTTTTATACATTACTTCACAAAGAACACTAGAACAAGTGTTTTATGCAAATTTCTCTGTCATAGTTGTAAATTAATCCATCGAAGTTAGACAGCCTCAGCGTATTTCAGTAACTGCTGGTACAATCAAGGAGACTTTCAAGATGTTTTTAGAAAGTCTTTGTTCTGTATTAGTCTAGAATATTCACACTGAACATATTTCCCTTCTGTTCATACTGTATTTTAATTGAATCGAAAAGTTGGCTGGATAACTTTGCCAATATTTTACTTCATTTAACTATAAAGAGAAAAAAAATATATATATATCATCATTGTCCATGTTGGCTTTCTCTGTCATTGTCTGGAAAATTGTCCATTGCATGACAACTGGTTTGTATATCAGAAATATTCAGCAAATGTATAGTAGCACATCACCCAGGTCTTATTACATTTACTCTTTTTACTTCATATGTTTCTTTGTGTGAACACAATGTGTATCTATGCTGAATATTTACACTTTTAGTTAACAACAAAATATATAGCATTATATATTTATAATATATAAAAATTTATACTATATTATACCCTACATTGTGTCACTGTTACACTGCCATTGCTGAAACAGACATCACTCCACAGCACCCCCCCCCAAATCCCCCCCCCCACACACACACACTTTGTTTTGCATTACAGGCCTGTCAGTTTCTTAATGGCCAATGTCCATCATAGTGTCTTCCTTCACTGTGTCGAGAAATAGCACTATTACAAAGATTCTTTCTGCCTCTGCATCATTATGCTGATTAAGATACTCGATCTGACACAAATAAAAAACACCCTGTGGATCAGAACATTCGGCACCTCAATTAGTTCACAGATATTCTACATTATGGCAACAGCAGTGATGGAGTATAATGACACAGTGAATTAAAAAGAAATCTGAAGCCACGTTTCCTTTGGAAAAATTGTATTGTTGCTTTCTGATTCTTGAAATGTGGCACTGCTTTAATTATGATCTTGAACAGGTCTACATGTTTGACTTCGTTGCAATGCTAATCACTGTAATCATCAGGCCACTTGGGTAACCGATTTCAGTCAGTGTGTCAGAGAACGAGGAGAGATGGAGGAGGGGAAGGGACCTCAGCTCGTATTTAGACGTGCCTTTGTGTGAAAGGTGCTACGCAAATGAAGGGTTTAATTATTAGAGAACCCTTCATTATTAAACTGCTTATCTTGGATGTTTACATTTTCCTTTGCATGTACTTCTAAATATAGACAAATATAGAGCCTTTATTCGCATGTATTATATACTATTTCTGATTAGCTGATCATGGGGACACTAACTGTCCAACTTATCTAATATTTTTTTCCAAGAAACCGGAATAATAAGTTGTTGATTTGTGCTTTTTCATTAAAACTATAAAGGGAAGACGCTGTATGCTAAACCACAAACTAGAATAATGTAGTGGTGTATTCTTATAGTGTTATTCTTGTGGGGGACACAATGTTCACATTATTATTGTTTTTAAAGCACAACATAAAGACAAAATGTCAGTACACATTAGCAGCGAGCATGAGTTTGTCCACTGTCTCCTTAGCAAAAAAAAACTGGAAATGGAACACATTGGAATGGAACACAATGGAACACATGCTGCTGGACACAATTCATAAAAAAAGCACCTCCTTTCACAAAAGCTCTGATTGCCTACATTGACCAGTTTTACGTCACAGTGGCTGAAGGTGAGCTCTATTTCCTCCTTCCTAACTCCCTGGCATGATGAAAATCAACCTTGTGTGCATGGTTCCGAGAGCTTGCGTCAAAGTCACAAAGTGCTGTAGGATGTAGTATTTCCAGTAAATACCACTGTCATACAGCCATCTTTCCTTTTACATCAAACAGCGCTATGTGCTCAGCAGCTTTTGACTACAGTTGGAGCGAGTGATACATTATATTTCATATCCCTGCTGTGTAGCTGATTGGCAAGCCAGTTTCTATGTGTTATTAGAACGGTTGAATGATTTTCCCTTGATATACCACACAATTTCACTATTTAGCCTAATTTTGCTCACTATACTAGGACTGCAGATTTCATTCATGCCTTATCCTCACCACTTGGCTCAGACATCCATTGCTCTGATTGCACACCGGTGCGCATGCCAACATGGTTCAACAATGCCAGATTCAGACCCTGATTCAGAATAGAATCCGAACCCAAACACTGCCGCCTAATTAGACGGAAATGCCTACGTCCAGCGATGACTAATAAACATAAGAAACCCAGGAAGACAAAGTTCAGCTGAATACAGTGAGTCAGAAGCAAAGACTGCAAAACTTGGACAATAATGTCCTCCAACAGAGCACTAATATAGTCAAATGACCAGTTACCCTTTATAGCCTTGCCTTATGGGCTGAAAGCCTACTTCACCTTAGCTCCTATACTTCATCATTAAGACCTTTCTCTACCCATTTTAATGGAAATTGGATCAAAATGCAAAATGCATCACTGCTCTTTCTATTTAAGGAAAGTGGTACTTATTTATGACATGGGAAAATGTGAACTTCTGGGGATCAAGGCTGCAGTATAAAAGTATTAAGAATGGCTTGAAGGCCCAGAACACCCCTTCCTATATGTCAGACAAGTCCTATATTTCAGACCAGGTGGTCATTTTTCTTTACCTGATTTAATTTTACATTAACTTGTAGACCACGGTCAAATAATGCAACGGCAGATGCCCTTTCAAGTTTGGCTAAAAGCCAGAGTCTAACTCTCATCCTGTAGAGTTGTTTTATAGCACCTGGACAATAAAAATCATAGCGGACAACCCTATGGACAGTGAGAGAATCCCGCTCCCTGAGAGTGAATGCTATTCCCTGGCCCACACATCACTGACCTCTGGACAGCTTGGTCTTAAAGGGACTGAAAGATTAGCAGAGAATACTGTAAATGCTCATGGAAGGAATTAGCCTCAGATGTTGAGACATTTTTCAAAGTTTGATCTGTATCTCACTTGACGAGAAAACCACCTGCTGGCTTTATTGAACTGTTACCCATTCCAAAAAGAGCCTAGTCATACAATGACCACGATTTGTCCAATTATTGAAAGATTATATTGTCTATTTTGTGTGTTATGTACTGTTTTGTTTTGTATTGACTGTGTGTCTTTTGTCTTTGCACTGCTTGCACCAGGTTGCACACGTTGCACTGTATGTGCCTAGGACAACTACTTTCTGTCTTTAGCTCTGTGTTGGTTTGTAGCTCTCTGTTGTTTTGTTGTTTTATGTAGCACCAGGGTCCTGGAGAAACGTTGTCTCATTTTACTATGTACTGTGTCAGCTAATTATGGTTGAAATGACAATAAAAGCTTCTTGACTTGAATTGATTTTCTAAAGCATGCTGGCTAATACCTTGTTTATCTTACTCAAACCCTGACATGCTATGGAAACAGCCAAAGTAATATTTAAGGAGGTATTCTGGTTTTGTGGTCTGCCAGAAGATGTCTGATTTCACATCACACACTTTCTGTAATCATCTGAACATCAATATCGGTTTGTCCTACAATGTCCATCTCTACAGAGTGGCTGAATCAAGAAATCCGGAGGGTCTTGTCTGTCCCCACAACCAGCATGAATGGAGCCACTGTGTTCTGAATACACACAGGATCCTCTCACACACTCCTCAACAGGCCTCACATGATTCCAGTGTATACCAGGCAACCAGTCAGCTCTATTCCCTTGGTCTGGGGAACCTCCCTGCAGTAGATGAATGAATCAGGAAAAGTACACAAACCTGGGAAGCAATCCATATCAGACTGGAATGAGCCATTTATCAACAAAATCAGCAATCAGACACCTACCGTCAGACTCCCAAACTAATCCCAGGGCAGAGTATTTGGCTCTCCATGAATGGCACCCACTTTCTGTGTATCTTTGCTAAAACCATGTGTCTTGCTTAACCTCAACTAAGTAGCCAGAGCTGAGCCAATGTTCAATGGAGCACCTGCTTTTAGCATCAAAAAAGCTTTTTGACTCATGCCACCAGAGGGCACCTTCCACTGAATTCTGAAAAGGTCATTTACATTTCATCATAAAAAATTTTTATTGTTTGTATTTTGACAGATTTCCATGCAAGATCTTTGCTTTGTTTCCCTGTTTTCTTTTATATTTGCCCTAGTTTTGGTGTATTTTTTACCTTAACCTGACCCATGGATTTGTCAACTGGATTGTGATTTCCCAATATTATTTGAATGAATTTGATTGGTGTATTGTTGATAATTCTTGGATTTATATCTAAAAAAAAAAAAAAAAGCTTTTGCATATGGATCGTAACCTCCCTGGTGAGCATCCTTCATAACGGTGGTATATAAGCCAGGATATAAGCTGATTCTCTGCCAACTTGGTTTATGCACAGCATCAAGCATGCTCATCAAGCACAATCTGCTCTTCTGGACATGTGCAAATCAACACTGTGAAATCTGCCCTGTGTACCAGATTCCTGGGCTTGCTGAGGCCCTGAAGAGGAAACCACAGGTTTTAGAATCACAACATGCTTCAAGACAGTTCCTGTGCTTCTTTTAGGTCACAACAACCCAGTTCTTAGATGAAATGCCCACAACGCGCCTGTCTACCTAGTACAAGTCTTGGGCAGTTAATGTAACCTTAAGGACCTTAGCAGCAAGTGAGAGACCCCATCCATAGCATAGCATTTGCAATACACAACACATGAGGCTCAGGGTCTTATTCAGCAAGGATGGAGAAAAAAGTTATGTGCATATTACTCTCTTTTTCTTGCTGGATCTAAGATAGCATCTATGTTGGTTCACCTGGACAAAAGTGAAACACTCATATACACTCACACTTTTAAGGAACCCCTGTAGATTTGCACATTCATGCAGTTATCTTATCAGCCAATCATGTGACAGCAGCAGAAATTAAAATATAGATAAGATGAGGAGCTTCTGGTAATTTACACATCAGAATAGAGAAAAGGTGGTAATCATGTTTTATTAAAAACAGTTTTGTTAAAAACAGTTTTTTGATACAGAACAAATGTTTGAATCAAAACATTGTGCCTTGTGTTCTTCAGTGTTGAAACCGAACTTGGAAAAGATTGTCTAGAGGGTAGATGTGAGGATGCATCAGTTGAGAAATACTCCATCTCTCTAGTGAAGATCAGTAGAGCTGTAAACCTGCAGTTATACAACTATTTCTTTTTAGCAAATGACCAAAAAAAAAAGTAAAAATGAGGATGCAATTCACTGCTTTAACCAACCTTTCTGTTGACATTCAATATTACAGCAGCAAGGAAAGACAAACTGAAAAAAAAAAAGAAAAACAAGGTATAGAAACCTTCACAGGAACAGAATCTGCTGCCGGTATCATCTATCTCTTTAATTTCCACAAAAGTGAAAATTCCTTCCTCCTGAGCTCCGGAAACTACATAAAAATGGTGGAAACAGGATTTCATGGAACATCTACCATGTGCCTGTTTCCTGGAGATCTTTTCTCTCTCGGGTGCGAATAAACAGGAGGGGTATTTAATCCCTGATGGGAGAACATAATGTTGCGCGCCTGGGAAAAACTGCATTTGTCAGTGCCACTGTGTTTCCTTCCTCAGTTAATTGCACTCTCTTGTGATAGTAGCGTAGCCTCAGGTTTTGCATGGCTTAATAAAATCCTACTCTGTGCACAGGAAAAGGTGGAAAAGCAGACCTACGGGGCTGCGTGTATACAAAGTGAATGGCTGCAGTGTATCCTGCAGAAAGTATAGTGTATAGTAAGTGTATAGTGTAGTGTAAGCAGGTGTATAAATATGATATGACATTGTGGAAGCTTTTTTCAATATAAAAGCTCATTAAACTTTATATAAATGATCAAAAATAGTAAAAGGGCTTCATCAGTTAGAAGAAGTATATAAGATATGTTTATATATATATAAATACAGTCTGCAGTATTACAGTGAGGGAAAAAATTATTTGATCCCCTGCTGATTTTGTACGTTTGCCCACTGACAAAGAAATGATCAGTCTGTAATTTTAATGGTAGGTGTATTTGAACAGTGAGAGGCAGAATAATCCAGAAAAACGCATTTCAGAAAAGTTCTACATTGATTTGCATTTTAATGAGTGAAATAAGTATTTGATTCCCTATCAATCAGAAAGATTTCTGGCTCCCAGGTGTCTTTTATACAGGTAACGAGCTGAGATTACAGTAGGAGCACTCTCGGGGAGTGCTCTTAATCTCAGCTTGTTAACTGTATGAAAGACACCTGTCCACAGAAGGAAGCAATCAATCAGATTCCAAACTCTCCATCATGGTCAAGACCAAAGAGCTGTCCATGGATGTCAGGGACAAGATTGTAGACCTACACAAGGCTGGAATGAGATACAAGACCATCGCCAAGCAGCTTGGTGAGAAGGTGACAACAGTTGGTGTGATTATTCCCAAATGGAAGAAACACAAAAGGACTGTCAATCTTCCTCGGTCTGGGGCTCCATGCAAGATCTCACCTCATGGAGTTTCAATGATCATGAGAACGGCGAGGAATCAGCCCAGAATTACACTGGAGGATTTTGTCAATGATCTCAAGGCAGCTGGGACCATAGTCACCAAGAAAACAATTGGTAACACACTACGCCGTGAAAGACTGAAATCCAGTAGCGCCCGCAAGGTCCCCCTGCTAAAGAAAGCACATGTACAGGCTCATCTGAAGTTTGCCAGTGAACATCTGAATGATTCAGAGGAGAACTGGGTGAAAGTGTTGTGGTCAAATGAGACCAAAATCCAGCTCTTTGGCATCAACTCAACTCGCCGTGTTTGGAGGAGGAGGAATGCTGCCTATGACCCCAAGAAGACCGTCCCCACTGTCAAATATGGAGGTGGAAACATTATGCTTTGGGGGTGTTTTTCTGCTAAGGGGCCAGGACAACCGCACCGCATCAAAGGGACGATGGACGGAGCCATGTACTGTCAAATCTTGAGTGAGAACCTCCTTCCCTCAGCCAGGGCATTGAAAATGGGTCGTGGATGGATATTCCAGCCTGACAATGACCCAAAACACACGGCCAAGGCAACAAAGGAGTGGTTCAAAAAGAAGCACATTAAGGTCCTGTAGTGGCCTAGCCAGTCTCTAGACCTTAATCCCATAGAAAATCTGTGGAGGGAGCTGAAGGGTCAGCCACAAAACCTTAATGACTTGGAGAGGATCTGCAAAGAGGAGTGGGCCCAAATTCCTTGAAATGTGAGATGTGTGCAAACCTGGTGGCCAACTACAAGAAATGTCTGACGTCTGTGATTGCCAACAAGGGTTTGCCACCAAGTACTAGTACTTTACCAAGTAGTAAAAGTCATGTTTTGCAAAGGGGTCAAATACTTATTTCACTCAGTAAAATGCAAATCAATGTAGAACTTTTTTGAAATGTGTTTTTCTGGATTTTTGTTGTTGTTATTCTGTCTCTCACTGTTCAAATACACCTACCATTAAAATTACAGACTGATCATTTCTTTGTCAGTGGGCAAACGTACAAAATCAGCAGGGGATCAAATCATTTTTTCCCTCACTGTAGCTATTCCAATTAGTTGAGTTATGCCATTTCTGCTATTTAACAACCATTTGATCAGCCATTTTGATATCAAGTTTAATGTTTGGACTCTTGAAATATAACATTAATAAAATCAAACCTGTGTGTCTGGCTTGTTCACATTATTTGATATTATACTTTCTCCAAATCAGTGGTCCCTTGGCTATTTGTTTTAAAGTTTACTGATTATTACTCAGTCATCAGTCACAAATTGACACCAAACATGCAGATTATTCTACACTGTAAGGAGACATTTATAAGAGCAAAGTGCTTAGCAAGTCAGCTTTTAGTCTAGTTTCAGCATCCTGAGAATCGCCTGAGGAATTCTCACTAAGCATGCACCATTAACTTAATCTACTTTAAAGTGGTGTCCCAAGGGAGTTATTAGAACACTCAATTCAAACCAAATATGTAGGCATCATTGCACACGTGTTTGTGACAATTTTCTCCATGTTGTACCCAGTCAGACTGAATGCAAAACATAGCTACAAATATGTACTGGTACTTTATAGTGTGCATTAACTAACATCACACATTCTCCAAATAATATAACCAAACAAGCATTTATACTTAAAATCGACTCAAACACCTCAAGAAAAAAAGAATTTCTTACAACTGAAGAAAGAATGGAGGTTTCAATTTCTTCAGAAAACTATGGCATATGCCAAAATGTCATATCAGAATATCATATTCATATCATAATAGATATACTGCAGTTTAGCTCTATGAAGATGACCAATTCTGAAATCTGACAACCGACAGAGGTGACGGTGGATGTCAGGTCATTCTTAGGGAAGGAGGAGTTATAAAGACATACTCCATCTATCTTCCCATAGCATAAAATAACCAACAAACTACACCGATCAGGCATAACATTATGAGCAGTGAGAGGTGAAGTGAGTAACACTGATGATCTCCTCATCATGGCACCTGTTAGTGGGTGGGATATATTAGGCAGCAAGTGAACATTTTGTCCTCAAAGTTGATGTGTTAGAAGCAGGAAAAATGGACAAGCGTAAGGATTTGAGCGAGTTTGACCAAGGGCCAAATTGTGATGGCTAGACCACTGGATCAGAGCATCTCCAAAACTGCAGCTCTTGTGGGGTGTTCCCGGTCTGCAGTGGTCAGTATCTATCAAAAGTGGCACAACGAAGGAACAGTAGTGAACCGGTGACAGGGTCATGGGCGGCCAAGGCTCACTGATGCATGTGGGAAGCGAAGGCTGGCCATGTGATCCGATCCAGCTGAAGAAGTTAATGCTGGTTCTGATAGAAAGCTGTCAGACTACACAGTGCATGACGGGTCAGGGCTGTTTTGGCAGCAAAAAGGAGGACCAACACAATATTAGGCAGATGATTATAATGTTATGCCTGGTCTGTATACATTAGTCATACACACACCTGCAACAAAGCTGGAGCATATGATACAAAATGGAAGTAACTAGTGAAGTCAAAGCATATTGGTTGTCAATATACTGTGTTTTTCAATTAAGCAAAACAAAACACACCATGAATATAGTGAAAGAATGATCTGAATATAGATAGAGATGGTGGATTGTTTCAAGTGCTTACACGATTATCTCCCAAAGCAAGGTAATCTTCTCAACAGGAGTCAGTCATTACTGGATAACAGAGAACAACGAGAAACAAAACCAAATGCAACTGTTAAAAGGAAAAGCAATCACTGTATACTGACAAAAGAAAAGAAGTGGTATAGAAAAGTGTGTGTGTGTGTGTGTGTGTTTATGTATGTGGGGATGGGAGGGGGTGTAAATGGTGTATTCACTAAAAGGATGCACTGATGCGATCTACTGTTTACTTGGTAATGACTTCTTCCTCATTAGAATTAGCTCGTACTTGTAAAAAATACAAACTTGATTCTTTTAACGCCAATAAAACAACCATTTATGGATGAAAAAACACATGGTTTATATCTTGTACTAAAGGTTTATCAAAACCAAGCACAATTATTTGCATGTGTAGCTGTTAAGAATTTTCTGGAGGGTGAAAAAAATACTTAAATGACCTGCAGGAGACACGTGAGTCCGCTGAAACACAAGGTCAGCTGATTAAACAGATGAAATCAGGTGTGAGTCCTGCTCAGTTGGAATGAAAACCTGCACCCACAGCGGCCCAGATTGGATTGTGGATAACACACACACACCCACACACACACCTTTGTCACATGCATAAAATTCACCAACATTCCTCCATTAAATAACTTTAACTTTATATATTAAGTGAATCTAAAACGTAATACTTTTCATTTAATCCACTTCATGCTACCCACATATTCAAATATGTCTTCATTCAAATATGTCTTCAAAATACTAAAATATTCTTACACTGAATCGCAATGCAATCTAATTCAATTCATTTACATTGTACTGAAATCTTTTAATTAGATATGAAATCCGCACTGTGATGCATTCCTTTTAGATCGACTGTGATTCCTTTAAGGACATTTCTGAAGGTCATTCCATACAAGAAATTCATCTTTAATACAAAATGCTTCTTTTTATTCTTTCATATAACACTGAGTTTTTCTGATTGTATATGGAAGCAAATTATTTATAGCCCACACACTCCTTGGCTCCATCCCCCAGCACCATCTTTCGTTCAGATACTGTGAGCTTTGCCATGATCCCAATTTCAATCTATTTTTACTAAGCCACACAAAAGCACTCGGATGCTGCTGGTGCGCTCAGCACTGTTTTTTTCCGAGTTTGTAATTTTAGGATTTGCTGCAGTATTATGGGTTTTAAAAAAAAATAGAAAAAAAAGCTTCCACTACAGCCTCACATGATTTCCATGTCATCTGGTCTGGGGCTAAATAACCCAATGAGAGGAGAGTGCATTCATGCTGAAAATACAACAATGAGAGTCTCCAGATTGGCAGGCTTGATTACGATCAGAGGGACAGGGGAGGGGAAGCACCTTTGTTTGCAGACTGCATGTGCAGAACCAAGATAATACACTCGCAACATGGGGTACAATTATGTAGGTTTTGTAGATTCAAGGTCAGAACGGCTAATTTTACCACTCTGGCAACCACTGGCCATTAAAGTGGGCAGAGCTCCAGCAATCAAGACACATATGCCACCCATACTCAGACACCAACGAGCACAAAACACAATCAAGCAAAGTCGATTCATTTTAACAGTCTGCAGAAATCCAAACCTCAAACTGTAATTAGACTGACAGCCGGTAAGGCTCGGCTGCCTGTATTTACCTTGCTATTTACCTAGCTCGACTGTGAGCTCAGAAGGAGCCTTCGTGAGGTAAAAGAAAGCACACACTCCTCAATCAATGCAATTACTTTCAGCAAACAGGAGAGGATGATTGCAACACTCATCCTCAAGCCCGTTAGGCTCTTGACAGACAGAAAACTGTGTGATTGTCAGCTGATTTGTTGTGAAATATCCAATCAGTCTCTTCAATCTATCTGAGGAGTTCTTTGGGAACTGTGATCTAGGTCAGAATGGCTCCTCAGAAGGACATCTCTTTATTATGTATACCAGTGGTTCTCAAGGTGGCTGTGATTTTAAATTTTATTATAGTGGTAGAACTTGCAACCCGCCATTTTCAAATCTAATTGATTTATTCTGACAGTATTTATCCTGGTCCCTCAAAATGAATGGGTCGAGTACAAATTTAAATAACTCAAAAAAACGTTGGCTAAAACAAGTCCTAAAAATAAGTGACACTTTGAACTAATGGGTTCTGACAGTGGAACGTTCTAAAATAAAAAAATAAATATATATATATATATATATATATATATATATATATACACTATATTGCCAAAAGTATTCGCTCACCTGCCTTGACTCGCATATGAACTTAAGTGACATCCCATTCCTAATCCATAGGGTTCAGTATGACGTCGGTCCACCCTTTGCAGCTAAAACAGCTTCAACTCTTCTGGGAAGGCTGTCCACAAGGTTTAGGAGTGTGTTTATGGGAATTTTTGACCATTCTTCCAGAAGCGCATTTGTGAGGTCACACACTGATGTTGGACGAGAAGGCCTGGCTCTCAGTCTCCGCTCTAATTCATCCCAAAGGTGTTCTATCGGGTTGAGGTCAGGACTCTGTGCAGGCCAGTCAAGTTCATCCACACCAGACTCTGTCATCCATGTCTTTATGGACCTTGCTTTGTGCACTGGTGCATAGTCATGTTGGAAGAGGAAGGGGCCAGCTCCAAACTGTTCCCACAAAGTTGGGAGCATGGAATTGTCCAAAATGTCTTGGTATGCTGAAGCATTCAGAGTTCCTTTCACTGGAACTAAGGGGCCAAGCCCAGCTCCTGAAAAACAACCCCACACCATAATCCCCCCTCCACCAAACTTTACACTTGGCACAATGCAGTCAGACAAGTACCGTTCTCCTGGCAACCGCCAAACCCAGACTCGTCCATCAGATTGCCAGATGGAGAAGCGCGATTCGTCACTCCAGAGAACGCGTCTCCACTGCTCTAGAGTCCAGTGGCGGCGTGCTTCACACCACTGCATCCGACGCTTTGCATTGCACTTGGTGATGTATGGCTTGGATGCAGCTGCTCGGCCATGGAGACCCATTCCATGAAGCTCTCTGTGCACTGTTCTTGAGCTAATCTGAAAGCCACATGAAGTTTGGAGGTCTGTAGTGATTGACTCTGCAGAAAGTTGTTGACCTCTTCACACTATGCGCCTCAGCATCTGCTGACCCCGCTCTGTCAGTTTACGTGGCCTACCACTTCGTGGCTGAGTTGCTGTCGTTCCCAAACACTTCCACGTTCTTATAATACAGCTGACAGTTGACTGGGGAATATTTAGGAGCGAGGAAATTTCACGACTGGATTTGTTGCACAGGTGGCATCCTATCACAGTTCCACGCTGGAATTCACTGAGCTCCTGAGAGCGACCCATTCTTTCACAAATGTTTGTAAAAACAGTCTGCATGCCTAGGTGCTTGATTTTATACACCTGTGGCCAAGGAAGTGATTGGAACACCTGATTCTGATTATTTGGATGGTGAGCGAATACTTTTGGCAATATAGTGTATATATATATATATATATATATATATATATATATGGTCAAAGTATTATTATACTGTATGTCTGAATAATTCAATTATATATATTTTAAGAAATCTGTACTGAGGAGTCCATGGAATTTATTTTGCGGTTAAAGAGGTTCTTGGCTGTTAATTCCTGAGAACTGCTGATAATGTCAAAACACACAGTACAACTAAAAATAGACTGGATGCTTATCCATGGGTTGCCAGTTGTTATTACATTTTTAGGTACACAATGCCTGAGTGTAACCTATTATCTGAAAAGGAACCACCACAGCAAGACTAAAAAAAGAGGATATTTTATGCATGGTTGACTTTTTTCAGCATAGCTGTGAGAATTAAATGCAAGTACAAGTGGTCTACATGCAAGTACAAGTGGGCTTCAATCAAATAATGTGATGCAGGAATGCTGATGGAGCCAACTCCAATTATATCTGACAGGCCAGTGTATTTGTAGCTTCCAAACTTATTTGTGAACCAATATTTATTTATGGCTCTAATTTTTATTATACTAATATATTATACTAATAAATTATACTATATTTTTTATATATTATTATATAATATATATTTATTATACTAATTTTTATTATATGACTTCCATAATTATTTAACTTTTAACATTGCAAGGAAAACAATGAGCAATAAATTGTAAGTGTACAGAAGGTGTGTGTTTCCTCTACAATCTATACAAATATTTGTTATAGCAGAAGAAATATGGTGTGCTAGTTGCCAGCTTTTTGTGCAGTAGGATGTGGTTTTACTGATAAATCCTTCCACTTGATCTGCATTTATATAATTATAATTTTACTCTAGTACCATAATGCAAATGTACAATATTCAGTCAGTCATTCAACAAACAGTCTAGCAGCTCATTATAACAGTCATACCTTTGTTCAGCTGTGTTCAATACAGATGTTTTCCATTGACAGGAGCTAATACAATTAATCAAGGGTTGCCAGATTTTAGCAAAATATCCAACCCTGAGTACATCTCAACAACCTCTGATCAGAAACTAGCCCCAAAAAT
The DNA here is from genome assembly GCF_019097595.1 of Hemibagrus wyckioides. Taxonomy (NCBI): domain Eukaryota; kingdom Metazoa; phylum Chordata; class Actinopteri; order Siluriformes; family Bagridae; genus Hemibagrus; species Hemibagrus wyckioides. Next base: position 9,542,277 of record NC_080730.1, on the reverse strand, counting down.
GCCTTTGCGTGTGAAACAAGGTCACCATGGTGCACAGGCCTTTCTGATGCAAAGACATTATCCAGTCTATAACAATTTTTACTGTGTATATTGTGTAATAGAAATGGTTCTCTTAACCCAATTTGGAGTAAAAATGATCACCATTACATCCAATATTAAGCTGGCATCAGCTGTATGGAACATCGGTTTATATCTGTCTAATAATAAAATTGTGGGAGTAGTAAATGAACTCATGGAATTTACCTCTTAGATATGCTTGTACAGTTTTACTCCCCCACACCAATGAAGCTTACTGCTGTTTGGATACATACAGGATCTCTCAGCCTCTAATGAGTAACTAATGCGGTCCACTGGAAAGAAACAATCATGTGTCCAAAACATTTAGACTGACTTTTGATGAAAAAAACACATACATTCTACAATTAACCATAAATTTATGTGAGGAATATGTGATCACCTGATAAAGATGTGAAAGTGGAGTTTAGGACGTTATGCAACATGATATGAACAGTATGTGGAAATGAATGATTCATGTGAGAGAGTCACGTGTGAAAAAGGTAATAAAGTTCCATGTGAACACAAATGAACTGAAATGACAGAGCAGTAGCATCATTTTGTGTTTTAATAATAAAAGAAACAGTGCCTCAGCAAAAATAGATGCATGCAATCAAAGAGACGAGATTTTCATACATATATGCACACGTTTTATTAAATAGCTGCTATTGTGCTTTCAGTGTAGTCAATGCAGACCTACTGTCCAGTCACTGCTGTAATGCTCTACATCGTTCTGCATCACAATGATTGAATTCTCTATTAATGTGCTCTACACCTAAACCAGTGCTCTGTTCAAATACCCCAATCATTGCTCTTTAGCAACCAATGCTTACTGTTTACTGGGAATATATTTTGTGTACTTTGGTTAATATTATTTTTTATAATTTCGCAATTTATAATGGACGTGCATCATGGTCATTTTATTGCTGTATCCATGACCAGGAAAAGCATTTACTAAAAGTAAGTGAGTGAGTTTACTTTAAATTGACAAGTCAGTCACCTGGTGAAGCTGGATTATGGATTAAGCCTTTAATACTGTGATGCTATTATTGGATTAATTATACACTTTGGATCCACCATAAAAGCAAAAAATATAGTTTAATGTTCAGTCTACAAATTTTTTTTTAACTAGACAGGCAAACGAATCTTAGCATTTTAACACAAAGGGACCCATACTATGGACAGAAAGGTGTCCTAAAAATACCCGCTTGCAAGTGAAAGGAATACATAAATAAATAAATGTTCATGCCTGTTCCATCCATCTACATAGTAATGCAATCAGTGAGTGCAGCGCATAGCTGTTTTGAATAAAGAGGCCAAGATACGTGAAGCATGGTGAGTTGTTTGAGAGGGGCCGCATGCTAATGGTGCTTCATTTGAAATTTAAATTTAATGTCGAATGATGATGCATTTATAGAAAAATGAGAACTTCACCAATACCCACATTGTAGTGCGTGAAGTGTTGCCACTTCAGTGGCCCAATTCTGAGCTGTGCTGTTAATAACGTGCCGAGCCGCTCTGTTTACTGGGAAAAGTCTTTGAGAGACCAATTTAGGCAAAAATTAAATGTACTCAATTTTTGTCAAATAGCCAAAACATGTTGTGGATCCAAAGCTTGTTTTTATAGGTTTGCACTGTAGCAACATATAAGGCAGATTGCACATCACACAATTATTATTGTATAAATCTAATTTGTACAGTTTAAACAGCTTAAATAGAATTGTAAAAATAAGTTCATAATTTAGAGTAAATAATAACCCAGATAGCAAAATAGGTCTGGCCCACACAATGCACTTACACTTGGCCCACATACCACAAAGAATGACGGCCCTTTGGTAGCCCATGTCTGGTTTGCCAGACGTGGACCAGCACAGGGCCAGCACTGGGCCACACCACATAAACCAAACCATAACCAGGCCACATCTGGCGTGCCATCATGTAAACAGTGCCATCACTGCCAGACCTGGTCCGCATCTTGTTGACATACCACTTGCCATGCCAGAACTCAGCCAGCAGTGCCGGCTTAATGACCCGTCTGCTATGTGGGATGTAAATGGATCAAATTTGAAATAAACGATCATTTAATTCACAACTCCACCTTCAAATTTTGTGCTACTTTTAATATTTTTTATTTCATAAACTTTACTATATCTGTTAGCAACATTAACCTTGTAACATCAGTATGAAACCAAATGTCTTGGTAGTGTAAACAAAGTCTTATGAAATTATCTAATGATGATTTTTACATTTTTACAAGTCTCTAATTTATGTGTATTTAAATCTTTTTAAAATATCCATGTTAATATAGTTTGGTCCCTGGCTTGTATTAGCAAAAACTTTCGTGCATTAAAGTTTCCATATTTTTGCATAAATGTAAGCCATAAGGCAGTTCAGTCGTACAGAATAGGAATTATAAAACGGCATCAGTTTTACGGCATCAGTGGCATCAGTTTGCTTGTTTTATCTATAAGAACTCATTAAGGTCACACCAAGCTAAGATGTGATCAAGATAATTGGCTAAACTGATCCATCGTTGTGGATGTACCACTGCCTTAATCCTAATATTTGGCCTGGTCTCAATATCACTCAGCATGGATGTAAAAAAAAACCCAAAAAAACAAAAAAATGCCTTGTCCATAAACATCAACTGGCTTCTTCTGCATGCAGTAATGTCGATGGCATTTGCTAGAAGGAGCTTGCTCCTGGCACACTTTATCCTTGCATGACTTCTCCTGTAAATCATTATGCTAATATGCTGTGCCACGTGCTTTCATACTCAGCTCAAGCATAATTACTCAGATGCACCCTGATGTTAAAAAGTCCCAAAGGGAAGGAGCAGGGCGTTTGGCTCAGGGCTGGATTGGATGCTGGAGTGTAGAGTTGGGCTGAGTGGTGGTTAACTCAGACAGAGATTTGAGATCCTGATCATCTCCAGCTGTCAGTCTCAAAAGGAGGGGCACTGATTGATAAGTGGGGATCTGTTTTAGCAGTCAGCTCAGTCATTGAGATGATAAATCGTGTGGAACCGAGTGACAAATTACACAGAATCACAACCATGCAATTCAGCAGTGTGTTTTTTGGTATACCACAGTATCTGCTTCTGACTTCAGATTGTCAAAGGAAATGATGTTAAGTGCCATTTAACACTATGGTTTGCAAGCAGTCTTGAGTTATTAGTGGTTGAGATTCAGACAATAGATACAAGCTAGCTGGTGCAACCACTGCCTTTATAGTCGAAGCTGTTTCATATGTTTTGTACCTATAGGTAGATACAAATCACAAATGTGGTGTCTCTGCTAAACTGAGGAAATTGTTCCAGTGAAATAATTTAAGCATTCTTGATTGACATGATTGACAGGATTAATGGAAATCTTTCTTTTCTGGTGTATAGTTTAAGTATGAAAAGTGTTGCAGTTTTGGCATCTCTAGCCTAAATGAATTGGTATCAAAAAAGATTTTTTTTAAACCTGCATTAACCACAGTAATGTTCTTTATATGTCACCTGTCAGCCACCATCACCACCAAAAAAAACGGATTACAAAATTTTATTTTCATGGTTTTGAGTGCTTCAGCCAGCCGTTTTAATGAACTGATCATGCCAGTTGTGCGAATCTTCCAGCAATTACCTGGCGCTGTTGCTATTATTAGCACTAAACTCTCCAAAAACACATCCTCAAATCGACTTGTCAGAAATGGGCAGAGGAAGATGAGATATGACGGAATGAGCTGAAGAGATTTCACTCCCAGCTCTGACCCACACCTCTTAATACTAGTTCCCGCTCCACTAACGCTAGCATTGCCTCCAGTTCAGAGCTCATCAAGCTAATAACACACTCCAATGAGCTGCTGTGCAACCGTGACAAGCCATGAAGGGGAACACAGTTTAAAGCATGGTTCTCAAGACAACATACTTTGTATGAGATATATTTGCATCAGACACCCTGCACCCTGCAGAAACAAAAAGCTTAAAATTGTAGATCTAGAGAATTAGCGGAACTTATGTAACGAATCCATTACTGGTAATTAAACAGAGCTGCCACAAATATGACCATGTGTTGTCTTATTTGAGATAGATAGAATTACAGCTAAGTTTTAGTGAGCAAATACATCTTCTGATGCTTCTGGACACATCTTCATTGATGTTCCTGGAGTCATCAGGTGTTTCTGGTCTTCTGCTCCAGGTGACCCAGCTGAGATAAATCAGACCTCTGCTAGTGTGCAGATGCCTAGCGAAGTGCTTTGCCCCACATTTCTCCCCTTTTGGCCCACAGCCATCTGAAGTGAGGTGAACTGACTTCTATCAGATAGCATGTAGCCCTCCAGCTGACTTGCTAGCACTCACTTACCCCTCGTACTTGGCAAGTGTCCTTTTGCCGGAGATCATCCTACTGTTACTGGAACCGTTAGCTCCAGTGTGATGACTTGACTGGTGGATTCAAACACAAGAAGGATGTCTGGTCTGAAGGTGGTGACTGCAATGCGATGCGGGAACATGAGCAGGATGTGCAATAGACAATAACACCAGTAGCATCAACCATAAGTCAGACAAAAATATATATTTTCAAATCTTAGCAGCTTATATGACTGCTTGCACAAATGGTCAGATGTGTTAAAGTCCTGTTTATGACAGTAGCCCAAGGTTATATTTGAACAAAGCTAGACTACTTATTGTTCTGCACCCAAAGGCTCTCTGCCACTGCATTCCTCTCAAGACAAAGTGTATAAAAATGAACAAACCCATGTGTATGCTCATTTATGAAACAACACATGCCTTTTCCAAGACTCCATTCACAAGCTGTGCTTTCTTCACTTTCTTCTCTCACTCCCTAACTGTCCTGGTGTTGAAACCAGAAACCAGAGGTAGGAACAAGGCATGTAGTAGTCATGATTCTCCAACCAAAAGCAGGGAGGTATGTGGCAATGGGCTATACCTAAAAAAAAAAAAACCCAAATCACACCCTCTAACCTACAACCAAAAAAAAACCCAACAGTAAACACTGTGGAACTGTAAGACATCAACGCTCCCCACTGCACCACTGTGCTGCCCATTTAGCATTAGCATATAGATCAAAATATATTTAGTGTATTTGCTGATTTATTCACAGTCATGCTATAGTCATAGTCTTTGATCAATCTGAGAGAATTCTGTCCATTTACAAGCATGAAAGATTAACTTTCACGTTCTGAAATATCTTCTGTATGAATCGTGACATATCTCTAGAGAGGAAATCTATAAAGGCCCCGGCTGTCACTAAGATGGATCGAGCACATTACAGGTGCATTTACTTTACGATGAAGCCTCTTTGTTTTTATTGGGCCACAGAGACATAAATGTCAATGGTGGGCAGATGGGGGTTTAATGGCAGGGTCTGGTCAGTCTGTAATCTTTCACATTTGCATGTGTAGCACTGTAGCCATGCTGTCCTGTGATTGTTGTGCAGTAATGGAGGTCTACATTTCCTAAGATGGATGTCCATAAAAATGTGCAATGTTTATTGACATCCCTGTGTTTGCAATTTCAAATGCTTAAGATGAGGAGCTGTATGGGCCACTGATTTGGATGCATATGACCCCATTTTATGTTTTTATGGATATAAAGCTGTTGAATTCTAGTTAGATGAGAAAATTAATTGTGCTCCTTTGAAATTTTGATGAAAAGAAAACAACATACCTTATTTAAACATCATGAAATATTCATTCCTGTTCACTAATTTTATCCTGGTCATGGCAGTGGTGGATCCCAGTATATGGTCCAAGATGGAGGCAAGGTAGCACGTGGTTGTGTGCAGAAACATGGTGCTATATTGACTTGTAGTCCAACCTTGCTCTGAAATTGTTCATGAGACATGCATTAGAAGAGCTAGTGATCATATTTGCATAACCAAAGACAAGATGATAAGTTGTAGCAAACTTGTTGTAGTGACTCTGAATGAAAGGTTGATCATGAGGTTACCACCACCATGCTTCAGTGTGGAGATGGTGTTCTCAGGATGATGAGCAGTGTTTGTTATTTGCCTAATGTAGCACTTTATGCCGAGGACAAAGTATTTTAACCAGTTTTGAACCTTGTTTTTCATGTTTGCTCAGTCTCCAACCTGCCTTTTGGCAAACAGCAAATGGGAATTCTGTGAATCTCTCCAGCTTTTTTGGAATAACCTTTGGTCTCATGTTTTTTTCTCTGATGTCCTCTTAATTCAGTCACTGACTTTTACTGAACTGACTTAATTCAAAGGTGCGATTATGCAAAATGCATTCTATTTATTAATAACAGCTTTAATGGTACTCCTCAGGATGTCCAGAGTTTGGGTTTTTCAATGATTTCAATGTTTTATAATGAAAACCTAATTGATATTTTTCCAGACGTTGGTAAAATTGAAAGTCCCTGCTTATCATTAGGTCATGATTTATTTAGACATATTCTCTAACACACACTGGGGCCTTTCAGGAACATGGATACACTTCTTTCATGATGGCAACTAATTTGCGGGTTTCACAGCAATGGAAGTGCAGTCAGAATTACGTTATTCATTTATTCATTAAAACATATGTCAAACTTTATTTATTTGTTGATTCATGGCATACAGAATAATCACAGTTAAACCCATTTCTAGGTGGCTACAGAAAATGTAGAAATGTTTCCTTACTGCACTGTTAATCACACAACAATACTGGATTGTCTTTAGAGCTACTATATATGTTTGACAGAAAGTAAATCATGAAACCTTTAGGGATGTTTATAAGGCAGGTCACAATATAAGATTTACTTTCGCAGACCTCTTTCTTCTCGGCTCCGCCCCTTCGTTATCAATTACAATCAGTGTCTTGATGAATATGTATCTGCATGTATGTTGCCACTCATGTCTGTAAACAGTCACTCACTTGTCCTGCTTCTATATAAGAAGCAGCATTTACTACTACTGAATGCTCCAGAAACATATTATTAGATGCACAATTCAGAAATTCCATTTCCATAGTGACCTGAAAACAAACAAGTATAGATGTATCACATTTTTTTGTACTAAATACAACATTAACAAAGTTGGTTGTCAATAACGTTTTACATTTCTGGCATTTGGTGGACACCCTTAACCAGAGTCACACACATTTATTTCATTTATACAATTGAGCGTTAAGGTCCTTACTCAGGGGCCCTAAAGTGGCAGATGGGTGGACCTGAGATTCGAACTCACAACCTTCTGATCCTTTAATCACTTAGCTACAAATAATAAACAAATTAATAACCAGGTATTAAGAAGTAAAGCAAGAAGATATGTAGTTCTGTTAGTATATATACTAAGTAATACTTTCTATTAACTTAAACAACCCCTTCGTTAATACCAAGAATTAAAACAAACAAACAAACAAACAAATAAATAAGTAATACAGGATTTTTTATGTGCTTCAAACAGGGCAATTAGACCATGAAACATACAACAGTTTCAGTTTGGTTGCATTTTGGTTATAATACAAACGAGAGGTAAAGACACATTAAATTCACATACTTAGAAGAAAAAGCACAGCTTCATAATACAGATTAGTAACTTTACACCAAGATACACTTTATATCCAAATAGATATGCTTGTGGCACACAGTGATAAAAGTTTGCTAAACTGAAATAGTACTTACATAATACTTATAATTATAATTACAGATAATCATAAAGCTGTACTGAATCAGGATTGTAATATATGCTGCTCAAGTTACTGAACATAAATTAAGTAAACATTTTATTTAACTGCTTTATCCTGATCGTGGTCTCGGTGGATCCAGAGCCGATCCTGGGAACACTGGGCAGAAATGTTGGGAATGCATGGGAATAAATGTTATTTTAAGCTCCATGTTAATTCAATTCTCTTCTAAATCTTAAGCTGCATTACATTTGTGTTTGCTCAGAGCTTTTGACAATGACACATCTTTGAATGGGTTGGCACTGATACCAGATTGATCACGAATGAGCTCAGTGAGTAAGACCTTAACATCAAGGCCGATGTAGAACAATCTCTCACACACATTTACGATGCCTCTTGCCTTTTCATTCAGGTGCATCAATCAAATCGAGCTCAATCTCCAGGATCGGATGGATCTGTGAATGGGATCATTGACTCTCAGAGGCAGTTTGGGAAACTAAATGCCTTCTTGTCACTATGGAGCCAAACTTCTGTCTTTGTTTAGCCTTTCCTTTGCTCTTCAGGCAAGATGGATGCCTATTCAACCCTTGCATCAGACTTGTCGACATAAATCACTGAGAAGTAGGCCAAACAGGAGGCACTGGCTTAAGACCAATGGGAAAAATACATTACTCAGGACTAAAGGATGAAATGGACACTAATGAACTTATCTGAGCATATTTAGTCGTTGGCAAAAAAAAATGCTTGATTAATGGCATAGGGGTTGTATTTAAGATACTGTTACAAATAGCTTGGGACAAACAAGACACTGAGTACAAAAAGAGAGGTGTGCAGGAACATAAAGAGCAACAGCACTTAACTCAAAAGCTTTGTCTATACCACGAATGGTGGACAAGAACTATAAGAAACACAGAACACAAATGAACTAGAGGAATGTCAAGAAGAATGACATGCTGCAAAAGGGTCATATAAACAACATAACTAGATTTACTATTTATAATTACTAATATTCAGCTGAGAAAAACCAGCAGAGTGGTCATGCGGCTGTTGAAGTGACACCGGCGAGACGGAGCACCAAATTCTCACAGAGAAAAAATTTGTTAGAGTCGGAAGCCAATCAACTACCACCCCCCACCACCACACACACACAACCCGACACTATACTGTTTGACCATCGTTCCCAGGGTAAGCTCCGGATCCTTCCCAACCCTGACCAGGATAAAGCAATTAAAAGCAATTAAAAGTACTGATGACCTCCATTCTTATGCCAGGTAGTGCTACAAAGAAGGTAATTATTAATTGGAGACACAAATGCAATGCAGTAAAAGTATCGTACATCTCGTAGACAAGTAATATGAAAAAGCAACCCCCTTCAAAAGTCCGATTTCCGGACAAAGTCACCATTGTTCAACATTCTGACGCTTGGCCTAACATTGATCACTGATCATTCTTCAGCATCAAGTGCAAGTTTTTACTCTGCATTTTTACTCTCATTTATACATACTGTCACGAGACCTGAACGCCAGAGGGAGCCGTCGCCCGAATATTAACTGTTTCTGTTCACTTCCGGTTCTATGACCTATATAAACCGCACGCTATCTTAGTTTCATTGCGAAGCATTGTTTCCTTTGTGTTACCTGCCAAGCCTTGATTTATCGATAGTCTCGTTTCCTCGTGTATGACCTTGCTCGTTTTCTTCTGACTTCGTTTTTGGACTAGCGTTTTGGTTTTGACTTTCTCTTCATTGCTTTCTGGTTTTCGACTTTATCTTTTCCGTGACCTCGACCAAGATCTTAGCCTTTGGCCCTTTACATCATCCGCGTATGGATTCTAATACTCCTACGTCTGACGGGACGTTAAAGAATGCTTCGCCAGAGATGAGTCCAGCGGATATGCAAGCGGCACTGTGGCGGCAGCGCGTCCTTATTCAAGCTTACCAGGCGAAGCATTCTGTAACGTCCCGTCAGACGTAGGAGTATTAGAATCCATAGAATAAAAGATAAAGATAAAGTCGAAAACCAGAAAGCAATGAAGAGAAAGTCAAAACCAAAACGCTAGTCCAAAAACGAAGTCAGAAGAAAACGAGCAAGGTCATACACGAGGAAACGAGACTATCGATAAATCAAGGCTTGGCAGGTAACACAAAGGAAACAATGCTTCGCAATGAAACTAAGATAGCGTGCGGTTTATATAGGTCATAGAACCGGAAGTGAACAGAAACAGTTAATATTCGGGCGACGGCTCCCTCTGGCGTTCAGGCCTCGTGACACATACACTATATGGTCACATCTTGGACCATATATGGACACTAGACCATCACACCCACACCCACAACTCTGGAAGCACACAATTGTATTCAGTGTCTTTGTATGCTGTCACATTACAATTAGTAAGCCTCAACCCTGTGAACACCTTTGGGATGAACTGGAATGCTGACCTGACTCACTGGCTGAATAAATACAAATCCCCAAAGCCAGGCTTCAAAATATCATGGAAAGCCCTCCTAGAAGAGTGGAGATTATTATAACAGCAAAGCAAGACTAAATCCGGAATGGGACATGTGATCAGGTCATGTGTTCACTTACTTTTGGCCATGTAGTGTATATTTCAGTAGTAATTAACAATAAGACAGTATTCATTTGTCACTCATTTCTCAATTTTTTAATAGATTCTCGATAATTGCGTGCTAACAGGTTTACACTCCCTGATACTGATATGTAAATATGATGGACTCCAGTAAATTAATGTAACTATGGTGGACTCCAGTAAATAAATGTAAATGATAAAAGTTCTGGTGCCGGTCAAAATTGAATCCAGAAAATTTTCAGCCTATACTAGCATATGTCAATAGTTTCCCAAACTATATATAAGTTAGCTAGCTTGCTAGTGAGGTAAATGAGGTGTCCTCCATTTAAATTAAAAGACATTATAAAATAGTTTTAAGAGCAGTGGCCTTAGACAACATGTTAAGTAACATGCTAAGTAAATGACCAAAGACAACTGATGACAAAGTTTGGGCAGTGTTAGAAATTTGTTATTAAAATCTCAGAGTGTGACTGCTGCTACGATGCTCATGTAAAAGCCACCAATAAAAGAAAGGCAAAGGATTAGGTGAAACAACTTGTACAATAGTGACATTTGTTACATATAGACAAACAAAAATGAAAAAGTATCCTAAGTTTATTTTGAAGAACATATTCATTTTGAACATGTTCTTTAACTGGAAGTTTATTGTTAAAGGATTGTATTGAAATCATCTTGTACAGTGTGACAAGTAAACCAAAGACACTGCTGCTAAAATCATACAGTCTAAAACCAGCTTTAGTTATGTATTTAGCTAACTATTATTTAGATCACAGTATTTTATGCTATGCATTTTATATGAGGAGACAGGAAACATATAGACGGCATGATCAAATTTGCATTTAGCTAATCAAACTAAGCCAGGAACAAATCAGGATGTGCTTTTAGTTTTCTCAAAATTCTGAAATACCAGTGTTACCATATGCTCTTTTCCTAATTATTTTCCAAGTTTACCGTCTATGAAATCTGCACTTTTTTTTCTTAAGCTAACTCCTTCACAAATAGAGAGCTAATATAGATGAAATCCTATCCATTACACTAATGTGAGCTCAAGTCCCGTTTTTTTGCCCCATAAAAGAAGTTTGCTTGCATCTATTTCATATCGTATAGCTAGAAAATCTAAGTGCTGTTTGTCTGCCGAAGGAAGCTGCTTAACTGAGATGGAAAACTATACTGAATAAAATTCAATTTTATTTCTCAAATTAAATTTTAGGCCATAGATTTTTGTCGGCTAAAAATGGACTATTTTCCTCACATCACAGACATAGGTCTGGAGCAGTAATACAAAACAATATTCGTTTATGGAACGTTTTGTTGTTATTTTTTTCTACGTTGTCCTCCATATTCACATGCCACCATTTTTACTGCTTATTTCTCTCAGGCTCCAAAAGAGGAATCAAAGGGAGGGATTTAAGCAGGACGAAGCTTTCTCCCTCCCTCCATTCTGTCCTCCTTCTTTCCATCCTCAAGGTGCAGGGTGCGATAAAGGAAGGCCAGATGCCGACGGGCTTGTGCGGATTTGCATAACTCGAGCTCACACTCGGGTAGAAGCTAAACACTGCCACATAATGGAAAGTGCAAGTAATTACACAGATATCAAACACACACACACACACACACACACACACCGTCCATGATTTATGCAGCCCAGCATACATGGGGAGGTTGGTTTTTTTTTTTAAATGTCATTTGGGAGAAAAATATTTATATGAGAACAAATCCAGGGAAATGTACTTCCCAGGATGAGTGTGTATTTGTGTAAGCGTGAAGGAGAAATTGAAGAAATAAAGGGTGTATATTGTTAGAGGTGGTGTTGTGTGTAATATCTGGACCTGAAGGTCACATGCTTTGACATGGTGTTTGTGTGTGCGTGTGTGTGTGTGTGTGTGTTTGAGAGAGAGAGAGAGAGAGAAAGAGAGAGAGAGAGAGAGAGAGAGAGAGAGAGAGAGAGAGAGAGAGAGAGAGCATTTCACTGTCTGGCTCATGGAGAGAGGGAGGGTGTGCATGACAAAGAGATGTCTCCATGTGTTTGGAGTGCTGATGTGTGTTGTGTGTGTAAGGATGAGAGAGAGAGATGTGTCTATATATATAACCAGCAATTTCTACACTGACAGGCTGGTAGATGGGTTTTGGATGGTGGTGATAGTTCTCCATTTCTGTGAAAGGCACAGGAGAGAGAATCAAAGAGACCGAATGAAATAGAAAATGGAGGTCAAAACACGATGCAAATGTCTTGCCTTGTATTTGCCAAAATAATATATTGCATTAATTTTAGATTCAAGTTCATCTTTGTTGTACGTATTGAAGAATGTGACAGATGTGACAGATGTTTCTTGGATAAGCTATTATATTAGACAATAACAGTGATGCAATGTCTCGTATCAGAACAGTAGTTTAATGGATATTAGCTAGCTTGCTAGCGAATGTAACTAGCCATTTTATTTTACAGTAACTGGCTTGACATTTGATAGCCACTCCGGGTGAAGTAGTGGGTCTGGCTAAAATGTTTTAAAAAATGCTGCTTTGTACAGATGTGTTTATACACTATATTGCCAAAGGTTTTGGGACACACCTCCAAGTCATTGAATTCAGGTGTTGTTTTTCAGGTGTTGGGCTTGGCCCCTTAGTTCCAGTGAAAGGAACTCTTAATGCTTCAGCATACCAAGACATTTTGGACGATTTCATGCTCCCAATTTTGTGGGAACAGTTTGGGGATGACCGCTTCCTGTTCCAACATGACTGCACAACAGTGCACAAAGCAAGGTCCAGTAAAGACATGGATGAGGGAGTTTGGTGTGGAGGAACTTGACATGAGTCCTGACCTCAACCTTATAGAACACCTTTGGGATGAATTAGAGTGGAGACTGTGAGCCAGACCTTCTCGTCCAACATCAGTGCCTGACCTCACAAATGCACTTCTAGAGGAACGGTCAAAAATTCCCATAAACACACTCCTAAACCTTGTGGAAAGCCTTCCCGGGAGAGTTGAAGCTGTTATAGCTGCAAAGGCTAACTCCATATTACTGTAGGAAAACATTACATTCATGTGGATGTAAAGGCAGATCCAAAACTTTTGCCAATATAGTGTATGTTGCTTTCACTGTCGAACTAAAACCATTTTAATCCAAGTACCTATCAAAATGCCTACAGAAATATCTTTTATGCTACGCTGAGCCGAAGAGGTGAAATGAAAAGCCGGTGCTGAGGTCATATGAAGTTTGTGTGATTGGTTAAACTGTTATTAGCTTATTTTGACTAGAGCTTTAGCTTTTGCTACTTCAGACACACATTAATGAGTTGAGAAATCACTGGACGCTGCCTAACCAGTTAGTTTCCATGATTAGATAAAGTCCCAGCACCTCTAGCTTTTTAATAAACTACAATCTTTATATCAGTGTCTCATTCATGCCAGTGTCACTGCCCCTGTTGTACTCTATTTCTATGATTAACCTAGGACTCGTCATTATCTGATTTTCGGCACAAGACTGAAATAGATCAAGACTACAGAATATGAATATATTAGATCAGGTTGGATGCATGACATGCTGTTTAATTGTAAAATCAAACAAAAACTATTGTACAGGAATTGGCCTTCATAGAGTCAGTAGTGTGATGAGGTATCTTGGATGTAGTGGAAAGTCTAGGTAACAGAGGAACGAGACAAAAGTATTGGAAATACATTAATAAGAATTTTATTCTGAACCATTTGTGACAGGATACAGCTGAGCTTTTGAGAATTAAGTGGCTTGCTCAAGGACACCCTGCTGAAATATCCTGCCTGGTTGGACCAGCTACCAGCTGCCAAAACACCGACCGCACCCATTAAACATGTCTGCCACCTGGTAGGTTGTTTTCCAGCTTCTAGTTATTGTTAGCTATTGTATAGCCTATTATGGCACTGTTTTATTGTTTGTGTCTACATTGCACATTGATATGTCTGTGCTGTGTGAATGTTTACATGTGCAAGAAAAAGAATAGCTGAGTTCTGTATAAGGCAACATTAACAATATAAGTCAATAATAGTTAGACAGTTGCGTAAGACACAACTGACTAACTATTACTAACTAAATTGATCGATCTATATGTGAGATTTTCTAATCGTCTTTCTATAATGTTATTTTATTAAAGTAAGATTAACAGATGATGTAGTATTTAGGAACCGTAATTCAGAAACTGGTTCGTTTTTTTACCAGTTTGATGAGCTCTACATGTGTTTTGGAAGCTGGTAGCTGGTCAGACTGATCTAGCTGGGAACTTGTGGCAGTACTAGGACTTGACCACATTTCTAATAAGTCACCCAAATCCTTAACCACTGAGCTTCCACATATCATGTTGGCAAGTAATGTAACATGTTCATTTTTATTATACACATTTCCTAAAAACCTCTTTTCTGTTGACTAACTTTATTCTAAGCTGTTTGTGTGTATGTTTCTTTTTAGGTGACGTGATGATGTGATGGTGTAGGAGCATCATAGCATGGTGTAGGTCCACATCATTTTGCCGGTCAGTATCTGATTGCAAATTTACAAGAGCAGGCTTATTTTTTTTTTTATGTAGGTGTATTTTGCTCTCGTGTGTACATATCGAACAAAAGTGGTGTTCGTTTAGTGAGGAAATCACACAAAGCTAGCAAGGATTTAGAAATCTTAACTCTAATCATAGCTCAACATCTTCGCAGGCAGATGCCCAGGCAAGGTTAGATGTTAGTCTAAATATAAAAACACAGACCGATTCACACACAGTAACAGCTGCCAATCAAATGATTAAGAAAGGACTCTAAGAAAGTAACTAAACTAAAATTGCTCCATAATTACACTACATGTGGTCAGAAGCAGATCTCAAGTGCGTAAACTTGCAAAAACCAATATTTATTGTCATAATCAATAGTGTGTGTCGATAACCACAGGCAACTTCACAACAGGATAATCCATAGTCAGAACAAAAGGCAAGTACAAGTCAGAAACCGGATTCATAAGAGGAAGGAAAATAATGAGTGACGTATGAGCAAATTTTATGAGACTTCACAAGAAGTTAAAGGAACAGGAGAGTATAAAATGACAAACTAATCGAAGGCTGAACAAAGAAGGGACAAACATAAGGGAACAAACCAGTGAGGGATTAGGGGAGAGAAAGGAGAAGAAACCAACAAAAAGCATATGCAGTGTTCACACACTGGGAAATGTGTTGTGTGCTAAGGACCACAACCCAAATATCATCACTTCCCACATGTTAATATTTTTTACTCTTTAAATTGAGCAAATATATACTTCTCTTTATCTCAGTTTTAAGCAATTCCCATCAAAATAGAGCCCTTGTATCACCTTTAGCAGCAAAATAATCTGAATAATCTCTTAACAGTTTGTAGGATCTTTAAAAGTTTAGTAAACACACAGTATATCGTGAGTCATTTTGTCCCAGACAGAACATAAGGGTTGTCTAATGCCAACATCTGGCATCTCATCCATTTAGGAGCTGCAGGAAAATGGAGTGGGTTCAGCTGTCACAGGATTGTACTAAAACTGTCTTTGTACCAAGAATCATCATCATCATAAAAACGACAGTTGTGTTTACATTCTGTAAGCGTAACTGAATAGCGCTGTCATATTTATCAGCTTCCTGTTATTCTCAGTGCCATAGTTTGTGAGGCTTCTGCTAAATACTTCCATCTGTTTTTAATATTCTAGATTTTATATATATATATATCCAGAATATTAAGAATATATCTGTTTATAGCAACTGAGTGCAATTTTTCACTTGCTGATCTGTTCTATGACCTTGACTTGCTTGTCTTTAAGCACTGGTTTAAATGTTTATCCATTAACAGACAGATCTTTTCTGTTTTAGATAATGTCTGCACAGATCTTATTTTTGTTCTGTACTGTACACACATTCTTCATTTTTTTACACACAGATCAGCACAGCACACAGACTGCCACAATGGCACAATGGCACTGTTTGCTCGGAGATGTCAGAACATCATTCTTGTGATTATCTGCTCCTTTCAGCTTCGTTTGCGTATGATGTAGGATTTCATCTGGTTAGTGTTGTAACACAGCACCCCCTCTTGGTAATGATTTGTTAAATCTTCACACTCTCACCGTGTGATAATTGAGATTCAGCTGAAGTTCGCCTCACACAGCTTTCCTCCCTACTTTTTGAGGGCACACACACACAACTGATTACAATCAGCAAATGAATAAATATTTCTCTAAAGTTGCATTTTTTCTTACCAGGTACCCTACTCAGTACACATTAATATAATGTAAATATGTCCAACATCATGGAATGTAAATAAAAAGTCATATTTTCTATACCTGAAATGAACATATAGATTGTAAGTTGACTAATTTATAAGCTGACTTGTTTTTAAGTTACTGTGGTAGTATTACACCTATTTAAATCACTCCAGAAACTTGTATTATAATGTATAAATATATAAATAATTATTTTAATAGTAGAAAAGTAGAATAGTCAATAGACTATTCTATTCTATTGAATATTCTGCACATGACATTAGTGAAATCATATTTCATATAATCATACAGGGGGACTTGTTTAGTTTAGTTTTTTCTTTACTATATACTGTATAAAAAGGTATGTGATAACCATGACAGCACACCACAGCCCTCTGTACAGTATCTCTGTGATGTTTCGTACATCTCATATGGCTTATTACTGATTTTCTATTGTGGAAAAGCATCTCCATCTCACTTGGGTCTGTTGGGAATTCTCCTTTGTTACAGTGTTCCTTAAAGTCCCCCACATACAGTATGACCCCTGCAGAATTCTAACTTGTAATCCATGGAGAAGAAAAAAAAATCCTTTTTGTCCGTGATCACTTAAGCTAAAAGGGTTGGAGTTACATGCTCTGGCACTAAGCCTGTTTTGGTGAAAAGGTGAGTGCAAAAAGGGTTTCTTCAAAAAGTCTATCACCCAATTTTGTCAATCACCCAGACAATCTTAGTTTGTAATAAGAGTGAGTCTGCAGCATGTACCCGGTGCATGCCCTGTGGTGGTATTTGAACCACACACTATTTATCTGATCCTCAGACCAGCTGTTCATTTGCTATGCATGATAGACCCCAGAGCTCCATTTTTTAAGCACAGGTTAGTGGACTACTGTGATCTGCCATGCTATAAGGGATGTCTCCTCCATATTTTAGTCATTCCAAAACATCTACCTAGGCATCACTATACACATCATCAGTTCGAAGCATGAAAAGAGATCACTAGTTGTGTGGGTCTATGTTCTATGAACCATGAAAACCACCAGGGTTCCTTGTCATGTGGAAGGTTTTCAGGGAAAGACCCTTTCCTATCCATTATCCAGCAAATATATTGCACTAGAATGGTTTTTCTTCCGCCCCATTGCTTTTGGGTATGAGGAAAGAATGGAGGAAAAGGAAGAAGCAAGGGGAGGGGTGGAGAGGGCAGGACTCCATCATGTGGAGTAAGTGTGAGCGCCTGTGGGGGAAAATGAACATTATGTAACATCAGCTCCTCTTCACGTGGGTGTCTGGGTGACATCCAAATGCCACAGAGAAAGAAAGAGAGTGACAAAGGAAGAGAGCGAGAGATAGGGAAGGAGAAAATTGGGGCGGAGGAAGATGGAGAGTGAAACGGCAGGAATGGGGTAGAGTGGGAGAAAAAAGCACAAGAAAGGTTGCAAGAGGAAGAGATATGCAGTGCTTACTTTGAGGCATTTATCTGGGTTTAAAGGATCTTTTAAAATGAGAGAAATACATTTTGCACATTGTGAACAAACAAATCCTTCACTAGTGCATGTATACAGAAGGACAGGATTGTAATAACGTTATGTAATTGGACCTTAGAGGCCAGTGTTTTACCTTGAAGGCTACAAAACCATTGTATTGTTCAGAAATGTACCTGCACTTTTTTTTCACAGTGCATGTGTTATATAATATTAGTCTATATGTCATATTAAACATTAAAAAAAAACATATTCAAACATTTCCTTTGAATAAAATCATTAAAATGAACCTTACTTATTCAATCTGCTGTATTTTGCATATTTTGCTCATTTTCAAATACATGAACTGACCTTGACTACATATGATTGTGAGAATGAACAGTGCACACATTATCCAGTAGATGTCAGACTTGTCCTGATTAATGTCATGAACGAAACGGGGCATGGTGAATAAAAAGCTATTTACAGTATGGTGGTAAATTTGTGATGTTTAAGTGTGATCCTCAGGTTAAGGTATAAGATCAGCGAGTTATTAGAGCTACAAAGAGTTAATATGTTCACTTCAGGTCTATCAGTAGTTCAGTGATCTATACATCCGCGTATCACTATGTTGAGAACGTGGAAATGAGCTAACATTATGATTTTTATCCTATAAGATGCACTCACTGTCCACTTTATTAGCAACACCTGCTTATATAATTATCCATGTGGCGTCAAGATGTAGCAGCAGCAAAGTGCATAAAGATATCCTGTCAGCCATAAACAGTAATCTGAAGCTGTAGAGGCCACAAGCAAATAAAAAAAACAGGATCTAAAAGGTCACCTGGCCTCTTTCAGTCTCAACAGCTATTTTCATTTATTTTTTTAAACATCTGCCAATACTTTTTCACAATTGGTGCGAAATTCCCCATATCACACAGTTTACATTTACAGCATTGGGAAGATGCCCTTATCCAGAGCAACTTACAATTTATCTCATTTTACACAACTGAGGGTTTAGGACCTTGGTAAGAGCCCAGTAGGGGCAGATTGGTGGACCTGGGATTTGAGCTCATAACCTTCTAAGCAGAAATCCAGTGCCTTAACCACTTAGCTACCACATGCCCAAAAATAATTCATCATCTGCACTGTATAACAAAAAGTATGGGAACACCTGACAATTATACCCATATGTGGGTCTATAGCCAACATGTAAACTGTTGCCACGGAGCTGGAAGCACACAACTGTGTGTCAAGACTATATGCTTTGGCTTATATAACGACAATTCCCCTGTGCACAAAGTGAGGTCCACAAACACATGGATTGCCAATGTGGACGTTGAAGAACTCCCATGGTCTGCACAGGGTTGATCTCTACCCCACTGAATTCCTTTAGGATGAATTGGAATGGCAACTGTCCACCAGGCCTCCTCACCTAGCATCCCTTCCAGACCTCACAAATGGATAAATTAACCCCTACAGCCAGGTTCCAAAATCTTGTAGAAAGCCTTCATAGAAGAGTGGAGGTTATTATAACAGCAAAGGGTGGAAGCAATTCTGTGCCCATGGATTTTGCATGGGGACATACAGACGTGATCGCCAGGTGTCCACATACTTATGGCCCTATGTTTTATATAACTGATGCTGAGAGCATCTATGCATCTTTATGAATTATATGATAGATAGATAGATATGATAGGGTCGCCACAGCGAATCATCTCTCTCCACCTATCCCTATCTTCTGCATCCTCAACACTTGCAATCACAAGCTTCATATCCTCATCTATTACATCCATATACCTCCTCTTTGGCCTTCCTTGTTGAAATTATTATTAGTACGTCTTTCTACACTGGATAAGGAACATCTGTGTAAATTATGAAAGCAATCCAGCACCATCCAATGATGTTTGTGTACACAGCTGTATATGACAAATTATATAAGCAATCTGATATTCTGAATGTTTAATTCATATTCTCCTGAATTCATATTCATGATATTTACAGTACTCGCGAAAAAAAGGTTACTAAACATGTGGTCGCCTCTCAGATGCAATATGGCTGCACATATTTACTTTTTGCACAGCAGCTACAAGCAAAATGAGCACAGAGCCCAGAGAAAGTGGAATCACTAAACAAAGACCTGAAATCAATACACACCAACGCACATCTCCAGAGTCAGAGATCAGTTACGAAATGTATAAAACAGCAGTTGCTTGATTTCCAGACATGAAGCTGTCATAATTGTTGTTTTTCCATAAGACCATACCCTAAAACATTCATAAACATATTTACCCCACTCATATTTGCTATATTCTGGTGAACACATTGATAAAGATAAAGCTGAGTTTGTTCAGCATAAAGAAATTCAATATTGCCTCAGATTGCCACGACTGAAAAAATATAAAACTCTCAAAGAAGAAGAATAATTACAGCAATTTATATAGCTCTGAGGTTTGAGATTCTCTTTCAGAAGCTGACACATAAAAACACTGACATCACAGGGCTAAAACTTAAAGATAGCTCATGTTGGACCAATGAGTCACTGACTTGGACATTTGGTGCAATATATAATATGCATTTGTGTGAATATTCTGTTCTTCATGCAGACCATGTGTGAACATAGCCAATGTTTTTAAATCAATCAAATATGACATTTTAACAGCAGTCACGAAGAGGGGGCACCACAAGTGGTGGGGTGGAATTTGATTAACTGTTCATGCTGGCTTCTTGTCCCCATGAGGATTATATTTGCAAGATAATTCATGGATGTCAGAGAATTTTCTAAGCTTTACACCGCCACAGTTACACAAGCTTTCTGTAAATCATCCAACACCTACATACTTTTTCTGTAACTTAGGGATTAGAAGGTGGATTCATGAGGGTGTTCGGGTGTTCTCAAGGGCATGGCTTGGAATAGATGGCTTGGAATGTGAAGCAAATCATCTGTAAAAGTTTTGTTGCAACTATCAACAACTGATGTATATCAATGTTCAAGTAATTTCACTGAGTTTAATGAGATTAGGTGTGTGCAAAGAAAAACAGTTTGACAGACCAACATTGATGATGAGCGCTGAAAATGGTAAGGCAAAATTAATATTCAGTAAAAATTGGTTAAATTAAGTTAGTCAAATTAGTCAGATTTCTACCACATGTAACATAATGAAACAAATACAAACATAATCAATTTTAAATAAATAAATAAATAAAGATAATTAATAATTAAAAATAAATTACTCCCCACATTTTTTTTTTACTGTTGAAGTGTACTAAATGGTTAACACCTACTACTACTACTATAACTACTACTACTACTACTACTAATAATAATAATAATAATAATAATAATAATAATAATAATAGAAGCTATTTGCCTAATAATCAATATGTTATACCAATTTAGACCACAGGCTGTTGTTTCCTCCTCACTCTCAAATTAATCTTCATTTTCTCTCCTGCCATCTGACATGCTACAGGCTCCAGACTTAACTACTCTGTTTGGCTGTTTCCCCAAGGGAAGGCTGTTATCTTTCTTTAACTCAAGCTGAATACAGCTGAGCCAGAAATGAGTCACTGAATTTTACCCATAGGTCTGTATTTTTATGCTGGGGAAAGTGCACTGTAATGTTTCATTTATATAAAATATTTATAAGTGTAACCTTGGTATCTATTTAGGCCAAATTTGACAATAGCACTGCTGGATGCTAGTTATCCCACAGCATTAGTGAATTGTTAATTGTCATATACTCAATATTCTTCCTGGTTCTGCTCCCATGACACCAGCCAAAGTATGATGGACATCCATCTAAGTGTCAAGGTTTCCTATCGCAACATTCCCTTTGCTATCCATCACAAGTCTGATAAACCTGATAAGGACATAAGTGGCAGAGGTCATCACCATCAAATGAAGGTGACTGTTAAATGGACGTTTTTCACGATATGTTTAACCAACCACCTGGTGGCAGAGACGCTGGACACTATCATCAAACTGACCTGTAGAGACAGTGATCTTCCCATAAGTGCCTTCACTGGGCTACGACATGTTTAACCAACCACCTGATGGCAGAAATGCTGGACAATATCATCAAACTGACCAGCAGAGACAGTGATCTTCCCATAAGTGCCTCCATTGGGCTAGCTATTTTCCCAGACAATCTCTTCACTGAAAGAAAAACACCTGTCCTCATTCCTGCCCTTTCTACAGGGTAATAAGAATCCACTCCTACATCAGAATCATTAGATTAACCTGGGATGAACAGAGACCAGAGACAACTATTGAAAGGTTTCTGTCTCTTCTGCGGAGAGGTTTCTCACTTCAGCACATAATTTGCCCTGTTTCCAAGAAGACAAGGCAAAGTGGAGCACACATGGGAGAAGAACCACATGCTAATGTGAGTTTGCCCAGTGTCGTCTACTCTGAGCTGCTTCAATAGCAGTTTCAAGACATCATTCAGACATCATTATGTTTTCCACTTTAGTGCTCACTGACACCGAAACAGCAACTTCTGGCAATCCTAATTTGTGTTTGAGCTCTGAAAGGAAAACCAATAGGTGAGGGTTCATCACTCATGAGACCATTCCGCTAAGCCTCAAAACCGGTGCCATTCATTGTGAACTAATCTCTGTCTTCATCATAGAGTCCCCCTTTCCTTATTGTACTAGGGTTGCCATGGCTTCAACAGTTTAATCTTACAGTCCCATGGGGTTCTTTAATGCAGGAAATGGAAGGTGTATGCGTCACTGAATTGATTTCTGTGGTCTCATTCAGATTATCATCATGTATTGGTATCCATTACCCCTTGTGTCTTCAGCCTTAGAAAAATGATTGTTTGCTGCCATCATGACAAACTAAACCTCTGAAGAGCCAATATGCTGAAGGAAATTAGTGGTAGAATGCATTTAGACTACTATAGATACTTATTAATACTTATTAATATTAATTATATTAATGTCATATGGTTTCCTTCCTTTGTCTTCTAGGTATTTGTGAATGACATCATCAGATATATTCATTCATCCATCACTGCTTCTCCCTGCTTTTGCCCATGACCTTTGAAATCTCTAAACTCATTTTCCAGCATGTTTTTCCAGTATTTCATGTATATCTTTGAATACATAATAACTTACAGCGTGCCTCAGGTCAGTTGGCAAGTGAAGAAATGCAAAACGGACAGTTATTATGCTAACCCATTGGCCAAGGGAGTGATCCATGCCAATCATCCCAAGAGTGGGTACATTTACTGTCATGCATCAGTCTGTCAATTAATTCAGACAATTCATTGCATGCTTGGTTTTTAATGTTCCCTTTTCTTTTGGACCGTATATTTAGAGGGAGCTGGAAACTCAAAAAATCTGCTAAATTAAAATATAGCACAAAATTAAAATATAGCACACTTGTGCAACCTTGGTCCAGTGGCTGCTATGGATTCTGCAAGGATTAGTCCAATCTTGACCCCCAGGCCACCATGGATTTATTTAAGATTTGTCTACTCTTTGGTCAATTACCTGCCATGGATTTCCTCAGGGATTACATTGTCCTGGCCCATTGGTTTCAACAGATTTCCACATGAATTGTCAGATCTTGTTCATGGGCTGTAATAGATTTCTGATGGATTTGTCCAGCTTAATTTAACTGGCAACCATGAATATCCATTCATTATCTAAGATTTTCCATCAGGCTTAATGAGCTTTACATTGTATTTAAAAAAAATTCAAAGCAAACATATTTGAATCATGGAATCATGTAGAGCTAAATCGGGAAAAAATGTTCAGAAAAATCGATCACCACACATAAGACATTTCCATCACTGTATTTGCTTGTTTGAGGGAGTAATTTCACTGAGTGCCATTCCAATCACTTTTTGTCAGCTTTTTGGATTTAAAATATTGCCAGCTATAATTGGACAGAAAAAAAATCAATATTGTCTCCACACTATTGGAGAAGATCCACGACAGAAGCATTCAACTAAAATTTGTCCAGTTTCACACAATCCCTTGCTTACATCCGCCTCGGTAAATAACTGATAGAACTGAAACTTTAAATATTTAACCATTAAAGTTTATGATTCGTGTTTTTTGCTTCACTGCACCACTTATATCGAACACCATGGACTCAAATTCTTCTCATGTGAATAAACACCTTAACATCTGTACATCCTATTTTTGTGGTTGATTTTTTTTGCCATGTTTTCAGGTCAGCAATAAGGCAAGAGAGGGTTAAATAAGATTTAAAAAGTCTGTGAAAAATGTCTTGTTTCTAAAATAATGTTTTTAGCCCTGTAGCTTTGTTTCGAGTCGTGCCTTTGGTTTGATTAGCTGCCTTCGGCTAAATAATTTACGTAAACGCAGGATTGGCTGTAACTGGAAACACACGATTTGCAATGAAACCTGAAATGTAAAAGAAATAAAAAATCTGTCATTAAACCATGGACATTTTTTAAAAAAAAAAAATACATTTATCATCTCTGCCTCAGTAGATTTTCAGGTACTCGGTTCAGTTAACTGAAATGCTTTGGTATTGACTGGATCAGCATCTGGACCGAAGTCTGCCTATTAATAATCCCAGCAATAAGACAACATTACTTTTGGTTAATCATTGCAGTGAAATGTTTACTCAACTTAACATTTGTGCACTTGATTCCTCGCTGTGTGTTTATATGAAGACACTAAATGAATCGATTAAGAAAATATAATATTTGTTCCACAGGGAATGACCTTCAGAGTGGCGCCCTTATTTCTACTGCCCTTTCGCTAAACCTCTCTGGTTTGTTTTCATAATACAAGACCTTTAGTATGTCATCTAGCAATCTTCAGCTTTGAATCACGGCATTTTGAACCTGAGCTGAACACATAAAAGGACAAACTGCCTTGCCACTGAACATCTCAGAACAAACAATGTTGGAAATCAGGCTAATTTGATTCTAAAGGATGCCCGGTGTGGACAGGAAAAAAAACAACAACAAAAAAAAAAAAGGAGCAGCAATTATTCTGCACAGGCCACAAATACTTCATTAGCAAGCGTCTGAAGAGAAGAGCCTTTCTCTGCCTCTTGAATTCAGACATCATACAGTCAAATTTGCAGAATGAGGCCCTTACAGCTTTGTGCGTAGGAAGAGTAGCACTGTTGACAAGTGAGACATTGTAATTCAAGAGATCCACCCAATTCATTAGTGTCAGTATTGCCATGCTGGGTCTGGATGGAAATATTACAGCCGTGCGGGACCAGCATACAGGAAGGTATGAATGCAAAACTGATATCCACTTTTCTTTGTTATGCATTATCTTCTGAGCCTTTAGGCTGGCTTAGCTTCCGCACACCATTATAATAATGTGCCTAATATCAGGCTTATGGAGTCCAGAATAAGCATTATCTTTTGACTTGAGCTGAAACTTACTTAATGTAATCATTAAAATGAAGTGTTTACTCGTTATACTGAAGATGTTATTCAGTTGACTAAGCCTCAAATGAAGACCAGAGTTGATCATAATAGTCAAACCTCTTATGAATATGATTCTTATTTTTATTACGCATGAATATACAGGTAGAAAAACACTTAACAGCTTCAGTACTTGTACAGCAATGCTTCATTCAGCACTTAAACATTTAATTCAACTCTTTCCAAAGATGTTTTGAGTGGTGTTAAACAGCACTATATACACAATATGAGCCAGGAGCATGTGAACACCTGACCCATATGATGCTCTTACCCAAAATGTCCCCACAAAAGTTGGAAACACAACTGTCTAGAATGTGTTTTTGTATGCTGTAGAAGAAATAGAAGGCTGAAGTCTGTGTAAATGTATCAGCTGGCTTCATATCATCGAAAAACTCATTGAGAAAAGAACATTTGAGTTTTTAACATTTATTTCCTTTATAGCTTGGTGTCTGTGATCACCTAATTCACATGTTCTGTAATTTCTCTACATATTTTGGCATTTTTCATACACTATATTGCCAAAAGTATTCGCTCACCCATCCAAATAATCAGAATCAGGTGTTCCAATCACTTCCATGGCCACAGGTGTATAAAATCAAGCACCTAGGCATGCAGACTGTTTTTACAAACATTTGTGAAAGAATGGGTCGCTCTCAGGAGCTCAGTGAATTACACCGTGGAACTGTGATAGGATGCCACCTGTGCAACAAATCCAGTCGTGAAATTTCCTCGCTCCTAAATATTCCACAGTCAACTGTCAGCTGTATTATAAGAACGTGGAAGTGTTTGGGAACGACAGCAACTCAGCCACGAAGTGGTAGGCCACGTAAACTGACGGAGCGGGGTCAGCGGATGCTGAGGCGCATAGTGCGAAGAGGTCGCCAACTTTCTGCAGAGTCAATCGCTACAGAACTCCAAACTTCATGTGGCCTTCAGATTAGCTCAAGAACAGTGTGCAGAGAGCTTCATGGAATGGGTTTCCATGGCCGAGCAGCTGCATCCAAGCCATACATCACCAAGTGCAATGCAAAGCGTCGGATGCAGTGGTGTGAAGCACGCCGCCACTGGACTCTAGAGCAGTGGAGACGCGTTCTCTGGAGTGACGAATCGCGCTTCCCCATCTGGCAATCTGATGGACGAGTCTGGGTTTGGCGGTTGCCAGGAGAACGGTACTTGTCTGACTGCATTGTGCCAAGTGTAAAGTTTGGTGGAGAGGGGATTATGGTGTGGGGTTGTTTTTCAGGAGCTGGGCTTGGCCCCTTAGTTCCAGTGAAAGGAACTCTGAATGCTTCAGCGTACCAAGACATTTTGGACAATTCCATGCTCCCAACTTTGTGGGAACAGTTTGGAGCTGGCCCCTTCCTCTTCCAACATGACTGTGCACCAGTGCACAAAGCAAGGTCCATAAAGACATGGATGACAGAGTCTGGTGTGGATGAACTTGACTGGCCTGCACAGAGTCCTGACCTCAACCCGATAGAACACCTTTGGGATGAATTAGAGCGGAGACTGAGAGCCAGGCCTTCTCGTCCAATATCAGTGTGTGACCTCACAAATGCGCTTCTGGAAGAATGGTCAAAAATTCCCATAAACACACTCCTAAACCTTGTGGACAGCCTTCCCAGAAGAGTTGAAGCTGTTATAGCTGCAAAGGGTGGACCGACGTCATATTGAACCCTATGGATTAGGAATGGGATGTCACTTAAATTCATATGCAAGTCAAGGCAGGACTGAGCGAATACTTTTGGCAATATAGTATATGTTCATATGCACAATGGATATAAAAGGTCTAGACATCCCTGTTAAAATGTCAGATTTTTGAATTAAACAAACAAACAAAAAAACCCAAGATAAATCTGTTTCCACCCTCAGTGTAAAATTACAACATTAAAAAATTAAGTCAACTTTTTATGGAAGATTTACAAAACCTTTCCTAGGTAAAAAGAGGAAAAACACTTACATGACTTACAACACTTGTTGGTATCTAGTGTGCACTGCTCTAAACTAATACTTTATTGAAACACCATTTGGATTTTATTACACCACTCTATCAGCATGGCACGTCTTGGCTATATTTTCCCACTCCTTCTTGCAAAAACATTCTAGATCCAGCAAACTGTAAGGGGATCACCCGTGCACAGCCGGCTTCAGATCACCTCACAGATTTTCAGCCGGTTTCAGGTCTGAGCTCTGGGTAGCTCAGTCAAAAACATTGATTTTCTTTTGTTTAATCCATTCCACTTCTCATTTGGATGTATGCTTTGGGTCATTGTCGTGCTAAAAGGTGAAATTCCTTTTCATCTTCAGCTACCAGACACCTAAAAGTTTTGCTCTAAAATGAATGGTAGCTTTTCATGATGATGAAAACCCCAGTTCTGGCTGAAATAAAGCAGCTCTAAAGCATGATGCTACCACCACCATGCTGCACTATCGGTTTGGTGTTCTTTCTTTTCTTCAGTATTATTAAATCATTATTCTTTTTAGATTTGGTTTATCAGACCATTTTGCCACATGGTTTGGGATGATTTAGTTTAGTTGTTGTGAGAAAGGGCTTTATCCTAGCCACCATACCCCAAAGCCTAGACATGTGAACAATATAACAGATTGTTGTCACATGCAGAGAGTAATCAGTACTTGTCAGATATTCCAGCAGCTTCCTGCAGTTTTTGTCTTGTCCTTTCATAAATTTTGGAGGGACGCCCTATTCTTGGTGATGTCACTATGGTGCTCCATGTTATCTATCTGTTGATGATGACCTTTAAGCTGTTCCAGGGTACATCAAATTTTTTTGGAAGCAGGGAAATTTTTCTGCTTTTTCTCTAAAATGTTTTTGATTGTTTTCCACTTCATTTTTATATGCTGTAATTTCACGTTGAGTGTGGAAAAGTGTGGACATGATTTCTCGTGGTTTCAGAAATTTGCCATTTTAACAAGGGGGTGCAGGTTTTTTTTTTTATATCCCTTGTATATAGCGTTTTTAAAAATTACTAGAATTTTTTTCTTATAAATGTATTTTTAATATTAGCAACAAGCTGTTTGAAAAGCCTGGAAGAAAACCTTTCTTCCTAAGATCCACCCACACATTGCAGCACCTGAACAACAAACATCATTAGAACCTGGTATTGTGAGACTAAAATAGACTATTTTGGGCATGTGTACCATTGGTATATTCCGCATAAAGAAAGGAGGGTGATGACTACAAGGAAAAATTAATAGGTTCCAGTAACAATACTGGTCTCTGAATTGATGCTCATTCTACATGCTGTAGTATTACTGCAGTATTAATA
Source organism: Hemibagrus wyckioides (assembly GCF_019097595.1). Lineage (NCBI taxonomy): Eukaryota > Metazoa > Chordata > Actinopteri > Siluriformes > Bagridae > Hemibagrus > Hemibagrus wyckioides. The sequence continues at coordinate 9,513,601 of NC_080730.1, read as the reverse complement.
GAACATTTATATACATTGATTAGGCATAACATTATGACCACCTGCCTAATATTGTGTTGGTCCCCCTTTTGCTGCTAAAACAGCCCTGACCCATCCTGCACTGTGTATTCTGACACCTTTCTATCAGAACCAGCATTAACTTCTTCAGCAATTTGAGCAACAGTAGCTCGTCTGTTGGATCGGATCACACGGTCCAGCTTTCACTCCCAATGTCCATCAATGAGCCTTGACCGCCCATGACCCTGTTGCCGGTTCACCACTGTTCCTTCCTTGTACCACTTTTGATAGATACTGACCACTGCAGACCGGGAACACCCCACAAGAGCTGCAGCTTTGGAGATGCTCTGATCCAGGCATCTAGCCATCACAATTTGGCCCTTGTCAAACTTTTCCTGCTTCTAACTTTGAGGACAAAATGTTCACTTACTGCCTAATATATCCCACCCACTAACAGGTGCCATGATGAGAAGATAATCAGTGTTTTCACTTCACCTCTCAGTGCTCATAATGTTATGCCTGATTGGTGTATGTATCTGTGTGAGAAAGATATCCTGTGTTTGTTTGTTTGTTTGTTTAAACTAATTTGACTATAAGAGCTTGTTGGTTACTGAGGTTATGGTTATTTTTCGATTTAAGGAGCATGTAGTAGCTTATTGGTTAAAGTGTTGGAGTACTGATCAGAAGGTTGAGAGTTTATATCCCAGGTCCACTATGGGGCCCCTGAGCAAGGCCCCCAACCACTTGTAAATGAAATCATTTTGGTATATATGTATAGCATTATTTATTTACTAATGCAAGTTGACGCTCCTCACAAGTACAGTAAGACAAAAGCATGTGTTCAAAATTGTAAGGTTAAATGCAAGAGTTTATTTATCACAATCATCACTGTATTAGTAAACCACTACATGGTTAATTAACCACCAGTGTACTGTGTGTGTATTACGTAGTGAGTTTAGGAAGTAGGTCCTGGTGTGTGTGTGTGTGTGTGTGTGTGTGTGTGAACTTTAAAGGGACTCCAGCAGCAGGTCCGCAAGACGGATAACGTGTTTCCTTCAACACACACACACACACACACACGCACGAGAGAGAGAGAGAGAGAGGGAGACGTGCGCGAGCGTGTGCGCGAGCTTCCTCTCGACTCCACTGACTGCTGTCGTTCATCTACACGGTAAGGAGATTTTTTAATGAAGTTATTAATAAAACTGATAGATAACCGATATATTGTTAATAAACGGATAATCAGGTCACTTGTGGAGGTGAAATACTGTACTGCAAAAACTGTGTTTTGTTCGGCACGCGCTCTACAGGTGGCGGCTGGAGTTTGGAGATGACGCTCCGGTATAACGCGTCTGTAGTTGTTTAATATAATGATAGAAAATTCAAATGCTTATTGTTTTAATATCTAAATATGCATGCATTAATTCTAAACCCCAGAGCATATAATATTCTCGTGTGTTCTGTAAAATCGGATTGAAGTGCATGGTCTCTGAGAAAAAGGGACCCAAGCTGTTCCTTAGCGTTTGTATCTTTGTTATGTTCCTTTCACTGGACATGTGGATATAATGTACCTTTAAAAATATTTCAAGTAGAAAGCTGGACAGTTATGGGTAAAGCTATGAAGGTACACTACATATGCAACTATCATGCCAGTGAGAAAGGTAAGGAGAGTGTGTTGGAAAAATAGCACTTAACCTTATGGAATGAAGTATTAACACCTTCTGTTACAAGTCATTAACACCTGCCCTTAAATAACATCTGGCCTGAGAAATAAAGGTACTAAACTGTACTTTTCTTTGTTGCAGCTGTGGTTACATCAAGGGATGTGTGTTTCAAATCTTAGATTTTACCCAGGAGGATGCATGTGATGATGCTTGGATTAGTGGCCCTTAATGGCAAGTTACTCTTTATCTTAATGCTACCATGTGTAAAAGGTACAGAAGTATGTATTCTTGATGGTAGTGACAAGAAAAAGTACAGTTTGGAACCTGTATTTCTGAGAAAGTATAAGGTATTACAATATTTATGCTGAGAGAGCTATATTTTGTAGTCCGTCCATTCAGACCCCCTAGTGTTGCAGACACTGGCATTTACAATCTGACTAATCTGTATAAAGAGCTTTGTTATAAATAAAATATTGACAAAAGCAAGAAAATCTGCATGTAATCTTTAAGTGTAAGAAATGATCTAAACAGATGTGTAGACTCAGGACTTGTTTACAGCCTGCTGGATCTCCCCATGTAACATAGTCAAATATTTGGGACATCACAAGCCAACTAATTGTATCATCAAAATATTCAACAAGGCAACAGTAAACTACAGCTGATAGATAGATAGATAGATAGATAGATAGATAGATAGATAGATAGATAGACAGACAGATAGATAGATAGATAGATAGATAGATAGATAGATAGATAGATAGATAGATAGATAGATAGATAGAATAACATTATGAACACTGAGAGTTGAAGTGAATATCACTGATTATCTCCTCATCATGGCACCTGTTAGTGGGTGGGATATATTAGGCAGCAAGTGAACATTTTGTCCTCAAAGTTGATGTGTTAGAAGCAGGAAAAATGGGCAAGCGTAAGGATTTGAGTGAGTTTGACAAAGGGCCAAATTGAGACGGCTAGACCACTGGATCAGAGCATCTCCAAAACTGCAGCTCTTGTGGGGTGTTCCCGGTCTGCAGTGGTCAGTATCTATCAAAAGAGTTCGAAGGAAGGAACAGTGGTGAACCGGTGACAGGGTCATGGGCGGCCAAGGCTCATTAATGCACATAGGGAACGATGGCTGGCCCGTGTGATCCGATCCAACAGACGAGCTACTGTTGCTCAGATTGCTGAAGAAGTTAATGCTGCTTCTGATAAAAAAAAGGTGTCAGAATACACAGTGCATGATGGGTCAGGGCTGTTCTGGCAGCAAAAAGGGGACCAACACAATTTTTAGGCAGGTGGTCATAATGTTATGCCTGGTCAATGCACAGAGAAGATGTAGCCGAATGGATAGAAACAGTATTTATATAGTAGTTGTAAACCCTTGATTTATTTTGCTACATAAAATAGGTATGTTGTGCTTACATTTTGTAAGACAGAATGTTTTTTTTTTTTGCTAATAGTGAGTTGAATTAATCCTGGTTGTGGTTGACTGTATTATATTCCTCTTAAAACAAAATGTTTAAGATCTTACTAAGATGATCTCGATACATGTGACGTTAGATTAGATGTATGTATTTTATTACATGCTGACATACAGGAACTGAGAATTCAACACTGTGTGTTAATTCACCATGGTAAATGACTCTAGACTCTTTTTCTGTTTTTGCTGCATTATTTTCAGCACCAGCAGTAGATGAACAATTATAGCTGTTATTATTTGTTCACCTGCATCTCTCTTGTGAGCCCAGTATGCATCGTGTCAAGTGGGGTCGGTTGGTGTAAAAATTCATCAGGATCATGTTTGATCCAAAGCCCAGTTCAGATGAGACTGAATGAAATTGGTGCACATTGTATCGTGAAGAAAAGGCTATCGTATGACTCACGCAGGTGAAAATTACCCTACACTTCTGCCGTACAGGTTGACTGTAATGCAGAATGTTAATTTTTTTTTGCTCACATTAGTTTGCACATCAGCCTTTCCCGTTTTAGCACCTTGGTTTCATGCTTGTATTGCTTTGAAGAAAAATACACTGATGTGCTCAATCCCAAGTAATTCATTGGCACAACAAAACAGCAGGTGTTCTTTGATAGTCCTTTGAAGCAAGTATAGCAAACTTGCACAAGCAACAAATAAGAGGAAATGTTTGGCTCTGACTCACATTTACACACATTTTTCCCTTATTCAGGTGCATGCATACAATCTAAATTTAGCTTCGGTAGCTTTCTGCTGGAGGCATGAAGCAAATGTAGCTAGCAAATATTGGAAGCTTATGGCCTATGATGAATGCAGTTTCAGGGTAGTCTAAGTTCAGTACTGATCAATTTTCATATATATATATATTCATTGTCTCTGGATTTCTTGACGAGGATAAATGTCAAGCAATTTATATTTATTCAATATTGAAACATAGAGTGGACTTTCCAAACATATATCAGGGGAGTTGCATTCAAAATAAAATAAATAAATCAATAAATCATCATCATGTTGCTGCCTTTATGAAATTTGTGCTAAAATTGTACTGTCACATCTGACCTGATTTTTTTTTTTTCTCCATCGACCGTTTACACTTCCACACGCATCTCCATCTGTCCATGTTTCTCCAAAACTCTCCATATATGGTCACAGCTTCCTGTCCTCGTGGTGATTTCCTTGTTTGTTTTCACCTCAGTGCCCTATAGCTTGTGTGTTTATAACTTCTATGTTGCCCGGTGTGGTGGTGGTGGTGGTGGTGAGGTCTCATTTCTAAACCATGGTCTCACATTTGCTCACTCTTAATAGTAAATGTGTCAGGAGACACTTGGTGCCCTGAACCTCCAGTTTCTATAATAGGTACCCTTCATTTTGAAACTGTCCAACCCACAACGGTCTCACCCAAAATACATAAGTTAATTATCATTCGTCCACATTCATGTTGACATGTGCTAGACGTAATTCTTGCATCTGTCCACCTCTGCTGTGTCTGTCAAGCACCGGCAGCATGCTAATGATCTGTACACTCTAATAAGTCATAAGTACTGTGGAGAGTTTCACCAGCTGTCAGAAGAAGGCAGGTTCTGATAAATAAGGGCAGACTGGCTTATCAGGTCTGATTAGAAACTCTTGTAGCAGATGTAACTGTTTTCTTTTCATAGGTTTGTTTCCATATTTTCTATTTATTAATATATAGTAGTAACAGTGTAACCGTGCTAAACAAAAGTGCTGTTTATGACCAGTTTTACTGAACTAAAAACATTCTCCATTTAACTTGACAAGGCGAGAGCGCCACATCAGTGCACCTTTCAAGCAATACAAGCACCTGCCAAAAAATTGCGATGGGAGAAGGGGGTGTTTGTTAATATTGGAGAGTGCATACCACTTGCACAAATGTTGATAGGCTCATGAGGTGAAGGTTGGCAGGTCTGATGCGGTCTTAAAATATTTATATTTTTTTGGTATTTTCTGTCTTACCCCTTACCCGTTCCTCCCTGTAATTCCTTCACACCCCTCTTGGGAGGCATATCCCACAGTCTAAATACCTCTGCATTACTGCAATATCGTAAGGTGCGTCCCAACTAGCATACTTATTCTCTATTCATTGCTGTAAACAGTGTGAGTAGCGTGTTCACGTTGAAAATGCCAGCAACAAGAAGAGCTGGATGATGTACTTATATAGCCAAAAAGTGACACATGTACTCAACAGTCTCAGCTTTGATTTCGAGGCAGAAAAGAGGCGGGGCTACCACGCACTGATGACAATCCGGTGGACAAGACATATCTCTTTTAAATTAGCCCACGTTGTGTGGACCATTTTTAAAATGTACTGTTTTTTTGCTGAAGCTAGCCGCATCGCATTAAGTCTGTTTTACATAATTTGCCATAAACTGGAATATGGCTTATACTTCCAGTTGCTATAAAGTGTTCCATTTGAGATGATACTACCCTTCTAAAATGTATACACTAGATGGTATAGTGTCTAGTAAGTCATTTGGGACACATCTATATTTCTACTTTCTATCCTCAGTATCCTGAGGTGAAATATCAGCAATAACAGCTCCACCAGTGATAAGTGGTTATTTAGGACCTGGGCTGGCTGGTGGTGTAGCAAGTTCTCCCTTGTGTTCAAAGAAAAACATAAAATAAAAAAATAAAATGGCCTCTGTAATGTCTTATTTACTTTTAACAAATGGCTTCAAATGCATTATTTTAAACTTTTTTTGGAACCAAGAACTATAATCCCACAAGTGAAGTGGTTTTTATCAGACAGAACATTATGAATAATTGAGGCTGAGGCTGATTTCACTGTTACACAGAGTGAATGCCCTCTAGATTTGTTGTCCATTAAGGATAATTTACTTAAGCTTGTATTGCTGTACTGCATGTGGATAACTGTCTTGAGCACTGATTTTTTTTAATGCCTTTGGAAGAGAAACTAAAACTGACTAGACTAAGCTAACAGAGTCTCATCAAAGTACAAATTTCATGATGGGACAAACAGCATAATATCATTATTCTGTGTGACTTGAATGAAAGGGCCGGATAATGACAAGCACCGCATTTCTGTTTATCATGCTTGCTTTATGAAAAGACACAGCATGATTACACGCTTGAATCACTTAACAGAAAAATAGTAAGCGAAGACGATGCTCGCTATCTGTCTGTCATTGACTGGGTTACAGTGAGCATGCCAAAAAAAAATTCCACATATTTCTTTTAATTAGAATTTTTAGTTTAGATTTTCTTAACCAGTTCTACAGTAGGTATTTTGTGCTTCTGGTGTAATGCCAAAAAGCCTGAGTTAATGTCGGCTAACTGAGAGACTCACTCGGGTCGTTTTAATAATGTGAATGGACTACCCAGAGTTCTGAGTTCCCTCTTCATGATGTGTGGTGTGAGTAGAGATCTGAGTCATGGTGTGAAATCTCTTTGTAAAGAATGGATTTGTCCAAACAGCATTGAATAGATGTTCTTATGAACACAAAGTCAACAGTTTAAGCAGTGCAGCTTAGTGGAGTGGCTCGAGGAACAAAGGTCGTGAACGAGTGAGCGATTGTATTTTGATTTCTGACTCATGAGGTAGATGGACTGAAGTCTCTGGATAATGCAGCTCTGCTAATCTCCTCTGCTACACCTATACTGTATGTGAATACTATATTACTACTGCAGTCATTTTGATGCGTACCTACAGCTGTAACACATAGGGTTGCCAGGTTGTCAACTTTTTAACCTAATTTTATGACATGACATTTATTTTCGATTGAGCCCAACACCAAATCTTTTGACTTTTCGAGCACGTTAGCGACTATCCTCTTCAGCTCACATCCCAACCTCTGGTGGAGAGAAATGAGAAAGCAAGATGTGTAAAGCCAAATTGAGTTGCGCTTGGACAAGCTGTCACTGATCACAATTCTATTCAACAACCAATCATTTGATCGCCATTATTTATCTACCCACACTCTTCTTTGTGCTTCATTTTAAAGACTCTGCTGATAATTACAAATAATACAAGACAGCTATTCCATCTCTAATCACTTCATAAACTACTCACTACCACAGCTTCTTTTGGTTTGGGTTCCTGATAGAAATGCTAGAATTTTGTACATCCGTAAATAGTTTGTGATGCTATTAGCAAAGATGGCTTCTTTCTATGAGACATAAGTTCTAATGTATTACTTTATTCTAAGAGAAAGCACTTTTCTATTCTATTCTATAATGTTCAAGTGGCATGTTGGCATGTCTGTTTGCCAAAGCAAAAGGATATAGAAAAATTATATAGACAAACAATAGCAAGGAACAAAAAACCAACAGATTAAAATAAATTGAACACTAATTGATGTATGGGGTATTTACCATATTTAGAAAATTATAATGCTGTCTCCTCTGCGAGGCGAATTGCTTTGTTTTTGTTGTCCACCTAGACATTTGGGTTTGAGATCAAGTCATGACTATATGATCAGTAGAGCAGAATTTCCAGATTTCTAGATCTAGATATTTCAAACAACCTAGAACATGGCACATTTGGTGGCACAGTTAGGTGAACAAATATAGGAGCAGGTAGTATTAAAGTAAACAACACTGAATTTTCAGTTGCATATCCATTTCCTTTTAGTGCAGCTTCTTTCAGTTATTTCACTTGTTCATCCTTCAGTCTACTATTCATGCCTTGAAGCTCCAATACTGTCAGGAATGGGTGCCTCTACGGGTACAAAATCCAGACCCAAATACAGGGATAAAATGACAAACTGGGGAATTACTAGGAAAGTAACAAAACTACAGACACATGGAAACACAAAATAAGCAGCAGGTATATATAGGGAAGGTAACTGGTGAGACATTGGGGGGTGAAGGACTGGGCAGGGCAAACACATGTGGAACACAAAACGTAAACACAACTGTCCAGCAGTCCATGACAAACACTTTCAGTGGGGACTGTAGATTGTCTTGGGTTGGATTAAATGATGCTAGTTGTTGATGATTGTTGTAAACTGAAGGAAATACACACTACATCAGAAAATCTTCCTTCTTCCAGTGAGATGTTAACACATTACACTGATAACACATTAGTAAATCTGCCCTCTGAGAAATGTATGTTTTACTGTAATGTTATTTCGGAGTTTAGTTTAGTCAGAGGGGATTTCTGTTGTTTTCTCAGCACATGAAAATATTTTTCAGTTTTATGTGCTACCTATGGCATAATTACAGTTTTATGTGCTACATATGGCAGATTATGTAGAGAAATGCTAAATCATGGGTATCTAATCTTATCCGGAAAGGGTCATTGTGGGTGCAGGTTTTCATTCCAGCCACACCTCCTGAGTCAGCTGAAAGCCAAGATCAACTGATCTTGATAAGCAGGTGCAATCAGATGTGGCTTATGTATGATGGGAATAAAAACCTGCACCCACACTGGCGCTTTTTTAGATAAGAATAGACACCGCTGTGCTGGAGTAAACCATTGATACTCACTGATATTCACTGACTGAAAGGAAAAGCATATGCCTTTGACCAGCGAATGTTTTTCACTTCTGATTCAAAGGTTGTAAGTTTAACTCCCGTGATTGACAGGGAGACACTGTTGGGTCTTAGACCAGGACCTGCTGTTTAATATGCACTGGATTCTGCAGCATTAGATAAAAGTATTGTGGAAAAATAAATGTAATGACTTTAGATAGACATTGAATGTGTTTAAAAGCTTCTGGAGTGAATTGGATTTTTTAATAGAAACTCAGAAAACCAAAATTTCTTTCCAGCCATGGGAAAATAAGATCATTCCCAAACAGAAGTATAATAGGCTACAGAAATCTGCCCTTAGAGAAATTTATTCCTGTCTGAAAAAAAAACAAACGATCTCAGACCAGTTTTGTCGTGTTTCATTTAAGAATGTACCAGCCTGAAACTTATCTCATTAACTATCTGATATTAGCCAAAAACTCTGAATCTGTATCAGATTGGATTGGACATGTTTTCTGACCTTATCCACTGATGTATTCAGTCCACAGGCTAGTAATCGAATAAATGTTTCTAGACTTGTGTTCATTTTAGTCATTCATATTATTCTATTTGGATTTGGTTCAAAACAGAAAAATAAGGAGCAGGAGAAAAAGCCGAAGGAGAATTTTAATTTTAAGAAAAAAAAAAAAAAAACTGTAAACAAAAACTGAAACTTAAAGCAGAAATAGGAGCGACAAGATGAATTACACAAACAATTGCTTAATTATTCATTTCATTTAAAATGAACAAGATCGTGGACACTTCACGAAGCATGTTCTCACTGACAGCTTCATTAATCATGTTTATGTGTGTGACAGCTACAGACTCTCCTAGCTGGTCAAGGATCACTTCACTTCCCGAAACAAGAGAAACGTCCTTGAGCAATTTGGCAGGTGTTAGAATTTCTCTAACAAATGATGCTTAGATCTCCATATTTTTTAACAATGGCACGACAAGGTTCGACTGATTTCATCGTTTCATCTGAAACGACATCTTTCCTGTTGCGTTTGATTGACAGATGTACTTCACTGACACTGAAAATGCAACTGGTGTTGCTTGCCGCGTTGAAGCATGAAGATGAAAAGGTACAGTCAGAAATGTAAGGATTATTATTACTATCAGTTTAGACACAGAAAGTGAAACAGAGCTTAATGAAACTGTAATTGAAATAAGTTTAAGCAACTGTCACGAACAGTTGCCTGAATAATCTGTATAATTATAAGCATATGAAATAGCATTTTCAAATTAGCATTTAAATTGAATAAAGTCTGGAATATGCTATCATAATCAGTCACAACATTTGTTCCTTACTTTCTGAATCAGCAGGTTAGACTCTGTGTTTCTGCCATTAAACGAGCTGGCAACGTACAAACGAAATGAGCGAGACGCAAATGTTTTCAGCTCACGGCTCACGTCATGGATGCTATTTACTGTATACACAGCATTTTCATTATCTTCCAGCTGGATATCTGATTTGTGGTCAAAATGGATGCTTTTAGCTAGTGCCGCACTGATGGTCGATATAGCTGACCGCCAGAGATGTCTAAACAAAACCAACTCATGCCTGGAAACTAGTAAGAAGATTACAAATGAAAGAATGAACATGTAATGTGCTCTAAACAAATACAAATAAGCAGCGCACTGTTCTTTGTTTTGTGCTAGGAAGGCTTGCTGTGCATCAGGTTGAGAGTAGAGTTGTACATTGGGTCTGGGATCCGGTGAGACCCAACCAAAAAATTGCACCAACAGGAGGTTTTTAGTTTTATGTGTGGTTGTAAAACAAACAAAGAGTGTGTTCATCGATACCCATGTTCAGCATTGCACAATGTATTTACAGTGTTCATTAATTTAACGTTACTAACTTCCTGAACAGGGTTGCAGTGGTTTAAATTGGTTTACACAGGCTTGTTTATTTTAATCAGCTAAATGTCCCTCACAGATTTGTAGCAAAGACGAAATAAAAAGCCAAATACAGAAAGATGTATGGAAATTTGAAGCCTTAAACAGATACAGGAAAAGAAGACGGGGAAAGATAGATATATGAAATAGTATTTACTTAATATATACACCGATCAGGCATAACAAGGGCAAGAGTAAGGATTTGGGTGAGTTTGACAAGGGCCAAATTGTGATGGCTAGACGACTGGATCAGAGCATCTCCAAAACTGCAGCTCTCCGGTCTGCAGTGGTCAGTGTCATCACAAGAGGTCATGGCTCATTGATGCATGTGGGGAGCGAAGGCTGGCCCGTGTGATCCGATCCAACAGACGAGCTACTGTTGCTCAAATTGCTGAAGAAATTAATGCTGGTTCTGATAGAAAGGTGTCAGAATACACAGTGCATGACGGGTCATTAGGGATCAGCACAACATCAGGCAGGTGGTCATAATGTTATGCCTGTCGGTGTATGACTATGTGGTTTCGTTGGAAAGTCTCTGCTTGAACAGCTTCTAACCTTTGACTAGAAAGGCTGAAATAATTGTTGAAGTCCTTTTAAAGACATTTGTGTGCAAAGACATGTAATGCTTCCTGTATTGTATTGGTTATTAAAATTGGAAAATTGGAAAGGACAAAATTAGCTCATGATTATAAATGCAGACGTTGGCTGTGTTGTCACATGCCATATGGAATTGCACCAACTGCTTTTTACTGACACGCTCAACCCAATTCCAGGTACTGATACTGATTCTTAGCTGATATCATTGCAGGATAACTGACCTGCGTTCGAGTCTGCACGCTAACTGGGTAATAAGAAAGATGGGACATGAATGAGAAATGTGAAGAACCAATTAGGGACAGGATGCCGAGTAAGAGAATTATGAAATGTGCACAAATAGAGGCAAGATCTTGGATGAATCCTATTATGGAACTGATCTTCAGTGTCCCAACAGTGTTTAAGGTTATTAAAGTATTGGACTGGATCAGTATTTGTCATACATTTGACTCATATTCAGCTCTCTGATAGCAGTATCATATTGAAAATGAGAAATAAGGATGAGTATGAACAAAATCCTGGTACTAACGTTGTAGAAATGTTTTACAGATTTTTACATATTTTATATGGGGTCAGAGGGTCAATTATCTGACACATCATTTTAGGTGGCATTCTTGAATAATGAGCTCACTTAAGATTTGCTGCACTCATTCACCTTTGCAGTATTTAAAGCTGAAATATTTTACTACAGATTCCTTCTAGAGAAATGAAGGTGCTTTGTGACAACATTTGGGTTATCCTTTTTTTCTTTTTTTACAATTTGCTAATATCTTAATAAACAGCTTATTAAATTCTCATTTAACTCTAACATCTTTGCCATCTTATGACAATGCATGCTTACATGTACCAGTGCAGGTAGCATTTCCGCCTCACAGCTCCAGGGTCTGCGGTTTGATCCTGAGATCGGTTTACTGTCTGCTGAGTTTCTGTGCATGCTCTTCTTATATCTGTGCTCTCTGGTTTCCTCTCACCTCCCAAAAACATGCCAGTAGGTGTCTTGCAATGAACCGGTGTCCAAACCCTCAGGCCTCATGTTTCAATTTTCCACACATTATGTTCAGATATACAGATATCCTTTAAAATGACTTAGACAGGCAGTGACCATACTGAATGGCATGAATAGGATCAGGATTTTATTATGCTTAATATTATCCCTTTTCTTATTGATATAAGATGGCACACAGCCTAGTATGAAGAATTCGACAGCTGTACACCGTAAAATATGAATGAGAAGAAAACCAGAGCAGACACACATTACCTCAACGATCTAGGTGCAGGAAACTTCATCAATCATTGTCTCAGGCTTCATTATGATGTAAATAACAGGACCACGGGGTCTTGTTGGTTGATGAAAAGAAAAACACAGAGGAACAATTTGAGGATGGAGCGGCATCTCCTTTCGTTCATTTGTGTCACACTCATTAAGTGGATGAAGGCTAATGGCAGCTAACTCTGAATCTCAGAGAATTGATCTCTCCTTGTTCTGTACAAATGAGCCTGAAGATAGAAGAAAATAATTACACTGTTGCACAATCGATCATATTTTAACCTTTTTGGAAGCAGCCTTTGTGCTCTCTTAGCTATATCTTTTAACCCAGGGATTCCTAAACCAGACGATCCATGTGGGGCTGCTCGATTTATAAATAGGGTCACAAGACTCATAACTCATAATGTTACCTTTTGCTGTTTATTTATTTGAGAAATGAATGTGGAAATGTAGAATCTCTTTCACTATCCTGACATGATGCAATAAAAACAGTTTCCCATCTAACCCTGTCTGCTAAACAATCTAGCATTGAATCTCAAATGGATTGTGTTTCATTTGAAAAACGTCTCATTTACTCTTCAGGGCTACTGACATGTCTGTTGTGTATCAGTTATCTGGATTTTGTGTACTAGTAAATACTTTTGAGTGCAAGGTTAGAGTTTAACATTTGACATAAAGTGGAAAGATTTGAAGAGAAACAGCATTTAATGTCAATGTGCATGCAGTCGCTAAGCATTTTACAGTTTAACTTGGAAACCTGACGGACAGGTGAATGTTTCAGCTACACCGAACAGGCATAATACTATGAGCACTGAGAGGTGAAGTGAATAACACTGATGATCTCCTCATCATGGCACCTGTTAGTGGGTGGGATATATTAGGCAGCAAGTGAACATTTTGTCCTCAAAGTTGATGTGTTAGAAGCAGGAAGAATGGACAAGCATAAGGATTTGGGTGAGTTTGACCAAGGGCCAAATTGTGATGGCTAGACGACTGGATCAGAGCATCTCCAAAACTGCAGCTCTTGTGGGGTGTTCCCGGTCTGCAGTGGTCAGTATCTGTCAAAAGTGGTCCAAGGAAGGAACAGTGGTGACAGGGTCATGGGTGCCCAAGGCTCATTGATGCACGTGGGGAGTGAAGGCTGGCCCGTGTGATCCGATCCAACAGACGAGCTACTGTTGCTCAAATTGCTGAAGAAGTTAATGCTGGTTCTGATAGAAAGGTGTCAGAATACACAGTGCATGACAGGTCAGGGCCGTTGTGGCTGCAAAAGGGGGACGAACACATAATGTTACGCCTGGTCGGTGAATATGTACACCTGCAATGACACAGGCAATTGTAAGAGCACTTTGTGTCAGTTCGTATATCCTGGCATGTTTTATTTTCCTATAATAATAATAATAATAATAATAATAATAATTTTCCTTTAAACACACCCTATATATTGGTTTATTCCTTATGTTTTGCTTAGATTTGAAGCAAGACATGACAGCCGAAAGAGATTCACCCTTTCAAAGGCACTGACTGACTTTTTGAAAAGAATTTTTGCACACATGGGGTATACGGTGGCATAGTTATTAACACGCTTGCTTTACACCTCCGGGATTCAAATTTTCTCCAGGTACTCTGGGTTCCTCCCCAGTCCAAAGACATATAGGCTGATTGACATCTCTAAATGAATGAATGAATGAATGAATGATGAATGTGTGTGTGTGTGTGTTATTGTACCCTGTGATGGGTTGGCAGGGTGTCCAGGGTGTCCCCTGCCTTGTGCCCTGAGTCACCTGAGATAGACTCCAGGTTCACTGTGGCCCTGTGAAGTGTAAACAAAACTAAAATCGGATGGATGGTGTGATGGATGCATGGATGGATAATTGGGATAATTGGATGGATGGATAATTATGTCGATTTTTGTGACAGTTGAATAATATTGTGGAATAGTTATAATTATTGCTTGCTATTGTCTGGATCCCTGGTGGTCCAGTAGCAGGCTCCTGTGCTCTCACTGCAGCAGCCTGGACTTGATTCGTGGGCAGAAAACCAAACCGGTCATCGAGGGGTTAACTCCCATTGCCAGTCCCAAGCCTGGATAAAATGGGAGGGCATATGGCATAAAACCTGTGCCAAATCAAAATATGCGGATTACATGATCTGCTTTGGCAACCCTGAACAGGGAGCAGCTGAACAATTGTTTATCGTTTTTAATTTATTAATTTAGGCAAACTGAGAATATATTTAATGACAAATATACACAAGCAGACTGTAGTGAAACCAGAACATCTTTATATTTGTGGGTTGTTTGTGGTTCATTTGTGGTCTACTTGATTCATGTCGTGGTTTGGGGTTGTGTAGTTTCGGTCAGTAAGGAAGTAAGCATTGTTAAAGTAGCAGCTAGTTATGCTGTTGAACTTAAGTAGTTAGGCAACAGTAATAATAGTAATAATAACTCAATGCACTGAACAATTCTGACCATATATTATTGTTGATATATACATATATAGTTTTGTATGATATATACATATATAGTTTTAATACATGCATGTATTTGTAAACCTGTGGTCTGAAGCATGAGTTAGTTTTGATAGATCTGCAACAACGTTCCTCTTCTCATTGCTGGATTTTTTCCAGATGCTTCTGGTGTTTCACTTCAACTGGTTTCTTTACTTTTTCATTCACAGCCAAATCATAGCATCATGTAAAAGAACATTATCCATAATTCAGTGTTAAACAGCTGGTCCCTGACTTCTTAAGAAATTGTGCTTTTAACAAGTGGTTCTAAGAGCTCATCAACTGGAAGGACATCCAGAAAGAAAATTAAGTCCACTTTAGAGTCCACTTACTCTGTGTACACAAAAATGTCTTGGTTCTCCTGATACTTCCAGTTTGCTGATAGTTCCCTGATAGCCCTTTAGTCAGTTGTGCTGTGTTGGAATATTTCAGCTAAAAAAAAATACACAGTTTTCTCCTAACACCAAATATGAGCAAATAAAAATACAGTCAATCTGATATATTTGGTTTATGTCCTCAGATTGCACTCGAGGCTAATCGTTAGTAATAACAAGAAAGCCATGTTTACAGCCGCCAGTTTAGCACTGTACACACTACATACCTACGTCATTACACATCTCAAACCACTTTGTTGAGCTGCTCAGGATCTCAAAATGTTTTGCTCATGTGGTTATACTTCACACCGTAGGACAGTTTGGCGAGGCAGCTGCTCAGACGATACTAAACGATTGGTGTGAGTTAGGCCAAGCATGGAGCTAGATGACTAGAGAATATATATACACTACCAGTCAAAAGTTTGGACACACCTTTTAATTCAATGTTTTTTGTTTAGATTTATTTTCTACATTCTAGAACAATACTGGAGATTTCAAAACTATGAAATAACACACATGGACTTAAGTAATCCATATGTAACGACAAAAAACAGTCAGTTGTTATTTTAAGACACGAAGGTCAGGTGTTCTGGAACAGTTCTTGCAAGAACAGTATTGTCAAGTGCATTTGCAAAACCCATCAAGCACCATGATGAAACTGGCTCACATGAAGACCATCCCAGGAAAGCAAGACCAAAACTGACCTCTGCTGCAGAGGAGAAGTTCATTTAGAGTTACCAGCCTCAGAAATCACCAATTAACAGCACCTCAGATTAGAGGCGTTATGAAGGCTTTACAGAGCATCAGTAGCAGACGTATCTCAATATCAACTGTTCAAAGGACATTATTGTGTATTTCGGCCGCCTTCAGCATTGTTTTACAATGTAGAAAGAAATAAACATCAGGAAAGACCATGGGATTAGAAGATGTGTCCAAACTTTTGACTGGTAGAGTATATATATATATCATATATATTACATTCAGAGGGGAAGATGGTCAGTAATATCTGACCATCTGATGATGAAAGCGCATGACACGGCATCTGCTTTGTTCATTTGTATCACACTCGTCAGTTGGGTGAAAGATAAAGGCAGCTAACTCTCTGGATCTCAGAGTCAAATCTATCTCTCTATGTACAGTACAAATAAGCCTGGTGAAAGAAGAAAAATAATGACACTGTTGCATCATTCATTTTAACCTGGATCAATTTTTGACTTCTTTCATGATTTCAATCGAATCTGATTTTGTGAGTAGCTTTTGTGCTACTCAGGGGTTCACAAACTTGCCTTTAACTTCACTTGGTCATAAGAGAAGCTCATAATGTTTTTATTTTCATTTATTTCACAAAAGAATATTAGAAATATCACTCCAACTATGAAGATGTGTTACTTATTTCGAAATGTCTGACGAGAGAAGAGACACAGTATTTCGATTCCTCTATATGTCTGCACATATGGTGGCATTGACAATAAAGAACCTTGAACCTTAACAAGCTACTTTTAAATTAGCTTTGTGTGTGAATCTTTTTCACTATGCTGATGCACTAGTATAAGAATTCAGCAATAGAAATAGATTTGCCCATCCATCTATCTCGGCTAAACACGCTAGCATTTGGTAGTGCAGTGTTGGGAGATGCAGCATGTAGCATTACCTCCACATACAGCTTCACATCCCTGGTCCTCAGCTCCTACACTCTGGTTTCTGTGTGTGTGGAGTGTGTGTCTCTGCTCAGTCTGTGAGGCTATGGGGTTTCCTCTGGGTTCTCTGGTTTTCTCCCTGCTCTTGAAACAGGCTGGTACATGAATCAGCTGTGGTGAATCTCCCCTAGGTGTGAATGTATGTGCACATTTATTGAATAATGAATGAATGAATGATAATGAAGGAACGCCATCTGTGAAACCTAACACACCAAATGTTTGTAAAAATTAACATGAACATCAAATTTTTTTAACTTACTTTTTTACACTTTTTTATGGGTAGTTTCAATGTGTTTGCTTTCTCAATATGAAAAGCACAAATGCTATGACTTGGCTAAATACTGTCTTGCAGAGCTTGATTATATTAAAAAGCTATTCGTATAATGATACCTTGGTTCATGTAAGCTTTCTTTACTTAGATACATTAGCCTCACAGCTCCAGGATTAAAGTAAAGAGTATTACATTTACAGGAAGGAGAATTTACATAGAATTTATGTTTCTTTAATTGCTAAAACATGGGTAATAATCTGAATAATGCAAATATTATCAGATTAAAATAGAGCAAGATTGCTTTCAAAGATTCTACTGACAGCTAAAGTTTTTTAGGAAAATCCTTACCTAGAACCAGGTATGTGTGAGAGCTTGCTTTTATTTTTTTCATAGCACTTTTTTCAGCCGATCCAACAAAAGACTAAATGAAATTGCAACCCAGGAGGGGTCGTCACCAGCTTGTGGCTTTTGCCTTGCTCAAGTTCACACTTTATGTGTGTGAGTGCATGTGTGGTGTTGCGTGCTCTCACTCTCTCTCGCGCTCTCCCTCTCTCTCTCTAGCTCTGTCTCTCTGGGTCATGGCAGTCACAATCACAACACACATAAGTAGGCTAGCGGTAACTACCCGCCTCGCTACCTGCCGGTTCAACCCACAACTTCACTCTTTCACAGCTAACGCTCTGATGCCCCTGCTGCAACACCTTGATATCACGCTGGGTCTAAAAGTCTACCAAGAACCATTTTAATTCATTTACCATCAAAAACAAATACTCATTTATAATACTCAGGAATAAAAAAAATCTATAATAATAAATAATATTTAAATAAATAATAAATTTCTATTTAAATATCATTCAAAACCAATACACTCAGAAATATCATTCATGTAAATATTAGTGATTTATTAAATTAGAATTATTGGATTACTCAGTCATGTTTTCTTTGTTTCAGGTCAGGGGATGGGGGCAATATGTCTTAACAAATCTTTCGGCCCCTTGTTAGTTAAAACCCCCATCAAGATAATGTTGTAAATGTTTGCACATTTAACAAATTCCCACCCAGATCCGAGTCAGCATTTTATATTGCCGGGCCACAGCAGTTTAAGATTAATCTCTTAGCCGCAGCTGAAAGATCGGCTCCAAAATATCTATTTAAAAAAAGCCCAGATGAGTGCATTCCTGTGATATTTGGGAATGGATATGCAGCTGGAAGTGAGCAGAGCCTGATATTATGTTATAATAACAACACTCAGTTGCTCAATATAAAACCTTTCTGAGACGAAGCAAAATACTGAAACCCCCAGATACTTCACAACACCTAGGGGTGCTAGACAGAACCGAAGGGTGCTAAATGTAATTTCTTTTTGAAAAGTGCAAGCAAGACATGTGTGAAACTTCATTGATCTACTCATTGCTCCAAAATACTAAGCAACTCACGTTTTAAAAAGACCTAAAAGCATGGCAGGGCACAACACAGAGGGCAAGGTCACAGCCCACTGGGATTGAATAGGGTGTGAAATGTAAGAGGAGACAGAAGGTAGAAATTAAGGTGACTGTCAACATTTTAGTGGACAGTGAAGTGTGCGTAGAGACCGTTTCTTAGCAACGAGGCAAGATCTCTATCTGTCTCTTTTTTTATTTCTGCACGAGGTGCCCGTTATGGTAAAGGGTGATGGCGAGTAAATTCGATATAATAGCATTGCTTTCGAACATGATGCATGACATTAAATCTTTCATTGATGACTCATGCCAATTATGTCTGTAGTATTTCCATCTCAGCTCATTCACACACACACACACAGCTAAGGGCTTGTTAAAATGGGTCCACTACCAAGAATCTTATTTCAGTTGGTATTCAGTTATCGACTACATTGAAAGAACGGAAACGTGTGGTTCGTGGGTATTGTGCTTCTCCACAACACATGGTTTCATTGTTTGTACTAAATTTAAACATGTATGTTAGTGACTAGATTGAATGATGTAGCGTGAGTGTGATCAGTTCATATAGTATTAATGTAAACCAGTTACATTGTGAAATCTCATGGGGATGTTGGGAACCACTGGATAACTACAGTATTAAATTTAGCCAATTAGATCATGCATGGTCTGTTGTAAAGCACCAGTGTTGATGGTTTGATTGTGAGCTCTGTGTTTGATTTTATTCAGGGATTAAATCAACTTGGATGTTGGATAATTATGTTGCTCAATTCAATCACGTGGAGCTTTTTCAGTACACAGTTTTTTTTCTGCACAGTTGATACTAAAAAATGCCTTAAAAACTGAGATACATGAATTGTGCTATTTAAGAAATTCTCAGATGAAATCTTAATATATATGAAAATCATATTCATATGTTATTTTCGTACGTCGTTCGACGTGTAATTGTTGACGTGTAAATGTAATTGTTATTTGTATTATTTTCATGCCACATATTCTATTTATTGGGTGCTCCCGTTTTCTGGATTTCATCACTCATGCTCTGGCTCCACTCTACTATCACTAAACACAGGTTATGCCCAAAGCATCAGTGGATAATCTCACCTGAATACTGTAGACCTGTAGCTAAGAGCTGATGCAGTAATCATACAAAACCCAAAACTTTAAACATATGCAACAAAAAAAAATATTTCCACCAGACACTACAACTTGTGGTCAAATTAATATATTTATTCAATCAATCATTACACATTGGACAACAAAATACAAAACACAGCAATAAACATGAAATAACAAATTAATTAATTATTAATTTGTAATTATAAATATATAATATTATATTATATAATAATTATTAATTATTATTATTAATAATAATAATAATAATTAATTATATAAATACATGGATGCAGTTTGTTCTGCTAACAGGGCAATTCAGTAAAGCTGAAATACACAGTGGTATGCAGTAACATTGTGATTTACCTGTTCTCATTCCAAAAAAAGCCTGACAATAGATGCCACAGTGCTCCAACCCAGAATAGGCTGGACCCTTTGTCCAGCCTCTCTAAAGGACAAGCCATGATTGATGACATGGTCAATACTTGTTGCCCACATTTCAATGCAAACCTGAGCACTATTTTGTCCTCTTGCTGCAGCATCTCCACCACACATGCAAACACCTCTTCCTCTGGCCACTCTTCCATGGTGTCTTACTCTTCTGCTATACCTTTCACCTCTTTGACCCATGCTTGGAAATAGCAACACAGAGGTGGCATCTTGTATAGATGGAAGAGGATTGATTGCTGATCGAAGAGATGCATAAGATGCAAGTTCTTTCTATTAGCTGTGAATAGATGTTCTTCTTGCGTTCAACACAGTTAATCCAATAGAGTTTGGGGTCTTTCAATGAGATCTGTGGTAAATGTTTTGAAAGAGGTTGTGAAAAATGTGTGAAACAAATGAAAACGTGTTAAGACGTTTGCAAGAGAAGACTTACGCTGTGCTAAGAAGGTGATGATGAAGATCAAGTGGATCCCAGTTTCATTAAGCAAGTGTTTTAGTGCTAAGTGTTTTAGCAAATGAGAAAAACTGTAATGTGGAAATAATGTCATATTGTAATATGTAATATTTTCATATTCGGCCAGCTTCATATACAAAAATAAGTAGCTTCTTGTGGTTGTTTTAGCGAGTTTTTAACTTTATCTGACATGATTTTTTTCTAGCTAGCCTATGATCCTGTTTCCAGTTACCATGACAGATTTTTTTATTTAATAAAAGTGAAATATTTTATATGTTTGGGATGGAGTTATGAGGAAATTAGATCATCACCAGAATTCAAGTCATCAGTGTCCCAATGTGTAGTGAGCCAATTTCCTTTACCAGTGCCTCAACTCATATACAAGATATACTGATTCACCACCTAGAGAGCTGATTGGGATGCACCCTATGATGCTTATACTGAACATCTTTTGAATGCACGTATTAATGTTTATAGTTACTATGGAAAGGTAACGGTTTATAATCCCACTATCCGATCTCACTTAGCTTTTGATTCTGGTTGTTCATTATGGATCAAAATCTACTTTCGTATTTCGTTTGAACTGCCTTGTGACAATATCTTTTGTTAAAGTCACTATACCAATAAAATGGAAGAGAATTACTTTGTTAAGTCACGAGTGGCTTCACAGAAATCCCGAGCTCTGTTTCTCCTTGGTCATCATGTCCTCAGGTTTCTCAAATCTAGCGCAGTTTCCTGTTTCCTAGCCCTGATGCATTCAAATGCATACTCTAATAGTCTACACAGAGACTGGGAGGCTTTATGAATAGCTTTATGCATTAAAAAAAAAAAAGGTGCCACTATTTCCACCTAGCATGCTGTTGGAACCATCCTGATGGTCTGGCTGACAAGTGGAGGACTGTGAAAATCAAAACACAATCAGCTTTGATTGCATTTTCAAAATCATTTCACCAGAAAATCAGTGAGATCGCCACAATAAGGGGAGATGCTGTTTCCATCGTTGCTGGAATGTTTTCGTCCTTCTAGTAGGATTGTACTGGGATTGTACGGGTATTCGAACACCCAGGTATAACCATCCAAGATGTCGAATACTGAAATGAATATTTTGGAACTTCTTATGTCTTATGTCTGTAGGAAATGAGAAAATATGGTGCTTAGGTCCAATCCTACATCACTTAAGATTAAGGCATCCAGGACACACCTTATAGCCACCAGCAGATCAATAGATGCCAGAATTGTTAACTGCTCTGATGTGAACATGATTGTGAAAAAATATGCGACAATAATGGTAGTGCCGTTGCTTTGTTGAGAAAGTTTATATTTTGGACATCATTCTTTTTCATTATCTCACAAAATGTATATTAGTCAACAAACTGTATAGATCTAAATGAGATGATATATAAATTAGAGGAAGAAGAAGGACTTATTTGTCACATATACATTAGATGAAATTATTTTCTATGCAGCTTGTTAAGATTTGGGGGTCAGAGCACAGGGTCAGTCTTGATACAGCATCCCTGCAGCAGAGAAAGTTAAAGGTCTTGCTCAAGGGCCTGGCAGCAGATACTTGACAGTTCTGGGGCTTGAACCCATAGTCTTTTAATTTGTAGTCCAGAGCTTTAAGCACTGAGCAAACAATAGCATAGAAGGCAATGCTGCCACCGCACAGCTTCAGGGTTCATGGATCGATTCCTGAGTTTGGTTTGCTGTCTATGAGGAGTTTCACATGTTCTCCTGCTGTCTGTGTGTGGGTTTACTGCAGGTTTTTTGGCTTACTTCCACCTCAGAAACCATGGCCGGTGGATTGACTATGCTGAATTTCCTCTACATGGGAATGAGAGTGTAAAAATGTGTATGCATGGTTAGCTGTGATGGACTGGCTTCACATTTAGGATCTATATTCAGATCCAACATAACCCTGACAAGGATTGGTCAACATCAAACATTATTAAGCAAGTTTTCAGTGAGAATTTTAATGTTCAAACAGATATTTCATGTTAAGTTAAGCACAGTGGCTTGGTGGTTAGGATGCTCTGCCATGTGTGCATGGAGTTTTCATGTTCTACCCATGCTCTGTGTACTCAGCTTTCCGGCTCAGGTCCAAAGACATGTTATAGGCTGATTGGCATCTCTAAAATGTCCATAGTGTGTGAATGGGTGTGTGAGTGTGTGTGTGTGTGTGCAGTTGTGCCCAGTGATAGACTGGCAGCCTGTCCAGGGTATACCATGTCTTGTGACCCGAGTCTCCTGGAATAGGCTCCAGGTTCCCTGTGACCCAGTAATGGATATTTCAATGTTAAGCAGTGTCCGTAAAATTTGAACTTGGAGTTTGGTCATTGGGCAGTGGTTCAGATGGTTAATGCTATGGGATGTTGTCTAGTGGGCTGCGGTTCAAATCCCAGCACATTTACATTTGGCAGACGCTCTTCTTCAGAGCAACATACAAGTGTGCTTTGAAGTCTCTATCAATGAATACATTAACACCGGTTCAATAGGTCACAGACTTAGGACTTAGGACCACTGCCAAGATGCCAATTTTGGGTCCCTGAGCAAGGCCCTTAACCCTCTATGTTCCAAGGGTGCTGTATTTTAGCTGCCCCTGCACTCTGACCCCAACTTCCTCAGCTGGGATATGCAAAGAAGAGAATTCCACTGTCTGTAATGTATGTGTGGTGATAATAAAAGCTCCTTCTTCTTTATGCCTATAATATATATGTGTTCTTTATGGGTTGTAGAATTTGTTAGTAAACACCTCACATATATTAATTGACATATCTTTTGTTACTTTTGTAATCTGCACTAGATTAATACACTGTTTCAAAGAACTAATAAATTGAAGATTTTTGTTTTCATTTAACAAGCTTTTTCTTCGATTTTTTTATTTATTTTTTTGCTTTTGTCTCATTTTGCACTTCAACTCTGACCAGGATAAAATGCTAACTGAAGATGAATAAATACAAAAATATACAGCCTTGACTTGGATCATGACCCTAATTATCACATATGCTGCAATTTAAAAAACTGTCAAATGTTTTACTGCCATTACCACACACTGTTAATTGATGCCACTGGATAAACCCCTTGACCCAGTAAGTGATGTCCTTTATGTCTCTACTGCTTTCAGTTAATAGTACTGAACTTAATATTATATTAAAATTTGTAAAGACTGAGCTTTTCTTGTTTGAAAGACCTGCACGGGTCTAAAGAATAGGACACAATTTGAAAACAACTCATATTCAGACTTGTTTAGAAATATTTGTATTTCATATTAATCTAACATTTAGTACACTTATTACACATATATTCCATTTATTTGTATATTCGTACATTTTCAGTAACTGCTTTAACCTGATGGAGCAGAAGCCTATCCCCAAAATACTGGGAGTGAACACAGAACACACACACACACACACACACACACATGCAAATTAGCAAAGCTGCATACTGGCAGGAGAAAACCGGAGAATTCACAGATCCCCCCAGACTGACAGTAACCTAAGCACAGGATTGATCCATCAGCCCGCAAGCTACCTGCTGCACTACCTGCTGTGCCACCTAGATAGAATTAATAACCTAAAATTAGCCAGAAAGCTAATTAGCCAGAAAAGGGTCTGGAGTGTGTCTGAATATTTTTTTCATTAAGAGAAAGGTGGAACCATGTTATAGTGATGTTGAACCCTCAAACCCTCACACCTTTGTAGCTGTAATTATAAATAAATCTGGGTATAACACTATTATTCCTACTAACATATTGTGCTTTGTTTTGTTCTTTAGGAATTCGCTTATGGACATGTCGATGAATGACCCGTGTGTGGATACCATTATCCAGACTTTTGACATCAGGTGACAATACTAGAAAACTCCAATGGAGACTAAGACGGGCAGTCAAGTCAATAAAATCCTGCAAGACCATGCCAGCTTAAATCATACAACATATTTAAATGCGTCTCTTTCCCTCCACCATCATGTGAATAATGCAGTGCTGGGGATCATTCTGGGAATGTTGTGTCTCCTGACAATCATCATGAACATTCTGGTTCTTGTCGCCGTGAGGAAAGAACGTACTTTACATACCGTGGGGAATCTTTACATTGTCAGCCTCTCTCTAGCAGATCTTATAGTTGGGGCGACTGTAATGCCTCTAAACCTTGTCTATCTACTTGAGGATGAATGGAAACTTGGTCGTGTGGTGTGTCAGTTCTGGTTGGTGATGGATTATGTTGCTAGCACAGCCTCCATTTTTAGTTTGTTTATCCTTTGCCTGGACAGATATCAGTCTGTTAGGCACCCATTAAGGTATCTGAAATATCGAACCCGTGGAAGAGCGACACTGATGATTTGTTTCGCTTGGCTTCTTTCAATGATGTGGATTATTCCCATTTTGGGATGGAGGATGTTTACGAATGTTGACCGGAAACCTGAGCTAGAAAGCAAGTGCGACACAGACTTTCGCTTCGTCACATGGTTTAAAGTGCTGACCGCCATTCTCAACTTCTATATCCCGTCATTCCTGATGCTGTGGTTCTATTCGCAAATTTTCATAGCTGTGCGAGAACATTACAAGCAATGGGAGAGCGTCACAATTGCTAAGGTGGTGGCAGATGAAGACATCAACATGCAAAGCCTAAAAAATCAGAGGACCTTCAGTAAAATGGCCGAGGAAGAGAATCTGGCTTTGCAGACTTATTCTCAAAAAGAAGGTATATTGGATCAGTATACATTAGAGCAGCCGTACAACTCAAGGGACGCTAATGAGGAGAATGGCGACTCCACGGGGGATAAAAAATCCAAACACAGAAAGACATTTTTTAAGATTACCAAACCTAAGAAGAAAACAGTAAGGGAGCCTCATGAAGTTTCCTCAGTAAACCAGGAGCTAACTTCTGAAACACCTTCAAAGGACCCATCTTTACCTCTGGGTTTTTTGCAACATGAAGAGAATCCAGATCTGAAAATGTTCGTATCTGTTACTGATTGTAATGTATTAGTGCCGAATTCGGTTGCTAATATTTGTGAGATATCACCCAACACTGACGTTCACAAACACATCACCATTCTCTGTAACGACGATGCTAATGCACAGTCGCCTGTATCGCAAGGGTCATGGATGCACGACGACGGTCCAGCGATAGACGGTAGCAACACTATGACTCTGAGGCAAACATGGCAGAAATTCTGCGAACAGTCCAGGCAGTGTGTCCAGAACATGCGCGTTCATAAGGAACGGAAAGCGGTGAGGCAGTTAGGCTTCATCATTGGCGCTTTTATGGTGTGCTGGATCCCTTATTTTATCACCTTCATGGTCATGGCACTGTGCAACACGTGCGTCCATCATGACCTCCACATGTTCACTATATGGTTGGGCTACATCAACTCCACACTGAACCCCTTTATTTATCCACTTTGCAACGAGAATTTCAAAAGAGTATTTAAAAAGTTCTTTCGTATCAAGCAGTGATTTTTGTCTGTAAAGATTGAACATGTAGCAGCTGTGTATGTCTGTGTAAAACATAGTTATTTTGCCTTTATATGTGCAACTGTATTTTTAAAGGTCGTTTGTTTGGACTATTATGGTATTAAAGACTTCTGTTAATTGGCTTCTATCTTTGGTGCTAACCAGTGTCATTGTATGCTTGTAATCTGCATCAGATTAAGGCATCAGTACAAAATACTGATGGTAAATGTTTAATAAATTCTCTGTGAGTTTTTTGTGGTTCTAAGGATCGTTTTTCTTCTCTTAACAGGCTTCGTTTAGTCTGCGTCTTTTACTTCCGCTTTTTTCTTTTACTTCTGCAGGTTTAATGTGCTTGCTGCATGTCTTACAAATTTATTTGAGCTTTTCTGAGACGATAATGTGTCACTAACATGGAAACATGTACTTGGATGGACTTTACTGTTTTGTAAATAAAGGCAAAAATTATTAGCCACAACATCAGACACTAAGGGTGGGTCTGGGTTACTTTCCTCTCGCTCTTTACTATATACCTTTACTGTGTCGCCATTCTCTGCCTCGTGCACGGCACCGGAAGTGCCAGTTTACTTCCACATGGGCTCCGTTTATGTTCCCTGTTTAATTGGTTTTGCCACGTGTGTTTGTTTTTATTCATATCTTGTCTCCGCCCTCGTCTTGTTATTAGCTCTTCCTGGATTGTGTTCTGATTATTCTCATGTGTTCTGTGTTTCCCCTTTGATTTGTTCGGATACTTTTGTGTTGCGTCTTTGAGGCGAAGTGCCACTACTGATCACACTATACCAAGCCCTATATTTGCCCTCTTGTTCTGACCTCAGTTTCTGTTCCCTGATTTCCGTGCTCTCGCCCCGTCATACTAATGTCTGTTTGTTGTTTGCCCGACCTCTGCCTGTTTATTGGATTTTGTCTTTGCCTTGTGTTTTGGATTGTTTGCGGCCAGTTTTAATAAAACCTGCTCCACCTGCATGTGTATCCGCCTCCGTGTTTCAACCCGCCGCGTGACAAGCTGCAGTTACTGAACAATATGCTGTACGGATTATAACAGACTGTTTGTGACTTACTACCTGGAAACATGTTTTTTTGGAGAATGTGATAAGGCTTTATTGATCCCAAGAGGAGAGAGACGCATATAGCTGCTGCTAGACGAGCGGCATCACAAAAAAAGAACGAAACACAAGGGGTTTGTGTAACTAAATGTAAAAACTAGGAGCAAAAACAGCAATACCCAAAGTAAAGTTTAACTTTTCCTCAGATCCCAGGTCCACAGACTACTTTCCTCTCTGTCTTTCTCTCATAACTACATACCTATACATTCAGTTTCACTGAACAATATGCTGTAAGGAGAATAACAATAATAAACACATGGCTTAGAAACCAAAGCATATGATATTAACTGCTCAGCTCCAACAAGTGCAAAGGCATTTTTTTTTTACATATGCCTCAACACCAGGGTTTTTTGTGGGGAAGGTATCATCACTGAAGGAAGAACTACTTCCTTCTAACACCTCCTTAAAGAGCTGAAGTGTGTTGAGATAAAGTA
The DNA here is from genome assembly GCF_019097595.1 of Hemibagrus wyckioides. Lineage (NCBI taxonomy): Eukaryota > Metazoa > Chordata > Actinopteri > Siluriformes > Bagridae > Hemibagrus > Hemibagrus wyckioides. The sequence goes on along the minus strand of NC_080730.1, from coordinate 9,485,900 downwards.
CACCAATTTCAAGCATACTTTACTCTTGATATCTACTACATGTAGGTAACATATCTACTAATGTTTTTTGTTTAGGGATTTATTTTCTACATTCTAGAACAATACTGGAGATTTCAAAACTATGAAATAACACACATGGACTTAAGTAATCCATAAGTAACAACAAAAAAACAGTCAGTTGTTATTTTAAGACACGAAGGTCAGGTGTTCTGGAACAGTTCTTGCAAGAACAGTATTGTCAAGTGCATTTGCAAAACCCATCAAGCACCATGATGAAACTGGCTCACATGAAGACCATCCCAGGAAAGCAAGACCAAAACTGACCTCTGCTGCAGAGGAGAAGTTCATTTAGAGTTACCAGCCTCAGAAATCACCAATTAACAGCACCTCAGATTAGAGCCGTTATGAAGGCTTTACAGAGCATCAGTAGCAGACATATCTCAATATCAACTGTTCAAAGGACATTATTGTGTATTTCGGCCGCCTTCAGCATTGTTTTACAATGTAGAAAGAAATAAACATCAGGAAAGACCATGGAATTAGAAGGTGTGTCCAAACTTTAGACTGGTAGTGTAGTTATCAAGGTTTCAAGACATGCAGCTATGGAGCGCTAATCAATTCAGGCTTCACATTTGCCTATTTGTTTAGCATTTGTTTGTTTAACATTTATTAGCCCAGGGACCATCAGAAATGCTGCCAAGGCTTGATAGTTCCCCATATACTGACACTGAGGGGGGAAAATACCAAAATATTTTTTCTCTGACACATGCAAACAGTTAAAGATAATGTTCATTAATATTTAGACTTATCATGTGACAGTCTGCCAGTCTTTCAGAGGGCAGGTTTCCATGTAAAAACCTTGTGGTGTCTTTTGACTTATCAGACATTTTCAATCAGTATAAACAAATGAATAATTTTTATCATCACAAGGCTGACATAAAATCATTTCAGACACCTTCAGCATAAGATGTTTTACCTGGTTGAAGATAACGGCTTCCATGCTTATGAACAAGCGCTTGCAGCATCTCAGAGAGCAGAAATGGGTTTGATATCAGCATTTACTTCAAAGTTTTTTATGAAAATATTGCCCCTAGTAGGCTACATAAAAAGAGAAATAATTATGAACGTTACAAATTTGTAAAGCATCGAGTGTCTACTTTCATAGAAGTCATTAAACACCACTCTGGAGTGTCACATGACAAAGAAATCAGTGTATATCTTTGAAGAAGTTGGTGTAACATGCACAGAGTTGTTTTCGACAAATGCATGATGCTAATTCAGTGGCAGAAATTTTGAGGATCGGTCTGTGTTATAAGTTAGCCAAAACCGAAATTCAGGACACAGTGGGTTGGAAACCAAAAGTTTTTTGTGAAAAAGATTTGATAACACTTTATTGAGCCCAAGGGAAAATTAGAGAGCTTGCAACAGACTGTGGCTAGCGTGGTGCCAGAAGAAGAAGAAAAAGAAGCATGAAGAATGAAACACGCAAGAGTGAAAAAGTCTATTTATGGATAAAAAATCGATCGTTTCCGTAAACCAAAACAGAAAATACAAATAATAGTTAACATGAAACAAACCTCCTAAAATAATTACGCCAATTTCTATGTGACTGACATTAACAGCATGCGACTTCAATTTTATCACACCGCATTCAAAATAGCTCTATCATCTATTTTCACCTGAGCCTAAACAGCAAGTTTTAATATCCTACCAAATCCAATGTCCTCATCCAATGCAATGCAATGTTGGTTTTTTTTAGTTATAGTTATGGTGCACTGACTGTCATTTGTCATTTTTTTAAAAAAGATTTGCTAGAAAAATGTTGTGTGCCGTTCAGCAGGAGGTGTCATTCTCAACGAGACACACAGGATATAGTTACAGCATTGTGTTGAATACTCTTGCACAATGTCTCATGTAGAAACTGACGTTTTCCACACAGCCAGAATTTTCACAGTGATTTGCACAAACTGTTTCAACGCGTCTGCTCTAACCGGTGCCAGAGAACAAAAGAGACAAACGGTGTATCTAATGATCTAATTAGCATTACAATTATTGTTAAAGTGTTATATTGCAAAGTGGGTGGCACACGTAGCACAGTGTGGAGCATTGCTGTGTCACAGCTGCAGCATCCCTGGTTCAGTCTTGAGCTCAGGATACTGTCTGTATAGAGATTTGAATGCTCTTCTTGCGTGTGTGTGTGGGTTTTCTCCTGATTCTCTGTGATTTTCTACCACTGTCCAAAATCCTGCAGGTGGATGGCTTGGATACAGGATACAAGAAAGAAAGGAATTCAATTCAATTCAATTTTATTTGTATAGCACTTTTAATAATGAACATTGCCTCAGAGCAGCTTTACAGAACTTGAGAAACAAAAAAACGTAGTGCAAAAAGTCCTAGATCTTAGACAAAATCATCCCTAGTGAGCAAGTCTGAGGCGACTGTGGCAAGAAAAAAACTCCCTTGGATGGTAAGAGGAAGAAACCTTGAGAGGAACCAGACTCAAAAGGGAACCTCATCCTCATTTGGGTGACACCGGAGAGTGTGATTATAAATTATTCTAAACACCGGAGAATGTGATTATGAACAATGTCCTTTCTGCAGTCATGTACAGTACAATGTTAGTGTGTGTATTAATTAGGAGGTTGTTGTCATCCTCAAAGTCCATATAGGGTTGACAGCGTTGCTTTGATATACCCAAATCCTAACGAACCAGAATCCAGAGCTGGTCCATCTCTGGATGCCTCAGGTTGTTATTTTTAATTTTTTCCATTGACTGAAATTTTGGTGTCTAGAAAAAACCTTCTGCCAACCTATGCTTTAAAAGCAATTATTTTTTTATTTCAGAAATACCTGACTGTAAATTATAAGCTTAATATAAATGATTCCATATTAAATGATTGCTAAAATTAACTTTTAGCAAGGTCTTCTCCTTCTCAGCATTCAGGTGAGTTCGGTTTAATGTGTATACATCGAATATGAAGCCTTTTACTAAAATGTGATTAAATGATCTCAAAGGCTTGTACTGCACAAATCAGTCTCTGAGGCTTTATTCATTCTTGTCTCAGTAACCACTTTATCCTGATCAGGGTCACAGTGGATATGGACTCTCTCTCTCTCTCTCTCTGTCTCTCTCTCATCACAACTAGGGGCAGTTTAGCATGGCCAGTCTACCTCCCTGCATGCTTTTGGACACTGGGAGGAAATCCACTCAAAGTGAGAACACACACTCCACTCTACATTACGCACCCTCTCAGCCTCTAGTGTGATCGGACCCTTCATCTCTGAGGGAAAACACGCATCAAGACTCTTCTCTGTTTATCATGATGGTCGTGATTTTTGTGTCTATACTCTACCTTTTCCTTACAGAACACAAACCCAAGGTTGTTCATTCAAATGACTGTGTGATGGAATGAAGCATGCGTTAGTTATACAACATTCATGTGCATTTTCTTGCACAAAAAAATCTAACAGGCCATTTATCTAGAAGATTGATTGCTATTGAATTGGTTTGAAAAGTGCAAAAGTTATTATATTCTCCATCGATTTTAAATAGCATTCTTGGAAAAGCATGAAAACTTTTATTTATCAGCAAAGAAGCAATTTTCTCTCTTTAAAGCATGCTCAGACGTGTGAGGTCCTCATTTACTTTGACAGAACAATTCCACTGCACAAAGTGGAAATAAATACTTCCACTACCAGATCACTTCAACCTAGAGTTATAAAGAAAAGTCTGGATATACAGTAGGTGTAATAATTTTACAGTTTATGGTAATCTTCTAATAGAAAATACAAGATAAATCTGAATATATTCATAATATATTAAAACTTATCTCAATGCAAGAATATGTGTATTAAGAGCTAGATTGGAGGTTAAGTAAATTAATAAATAAATAAAAAGCTATAAAATTCTGTGTCGTCATAATTAGTTATGGCCATTTTATTTTTTTAGGTTTTATTTTCCAGGCAATTAAGACATCTTGACAGCAGTTGGTTATTTCAAATGGTACGGACAATTGAGTTTAATTAACTCAAAATTACAGGGTCATTAATCAGGCAAAAATGCATTAGTGATGCAGATTCATAACAAGGTGATCCATTTTAATAGGTTGGGAAAAGACTTTGGGAACTTGAAAGGATTTACTAAGCTTACGAGGAAGAAATTAGACAAAGTTATGGATAAAAATGACTTTGTAATCGACTAATTATGTCAAATGGCTCTGATTATTAAGGAAGCTTTTTTGCCCATCATGTATTTTGCAATGCTACATCCAACCGCACTGTTTAAACAATGCCATTAAAGGTCCTGATTTTTATTTATTTATTTATTTATTTTAATTTAATATACTCAGTAGAGTAGACATTTGGAGGGGATTTTTATTCCGCTGATCACCTCATGGTGCCTGCAATGCTAAATATAAAATTACATTATCTTAATCCAATGTTTGGTGCAGCTGAAGGTTAAAAGCATTTTTAAGTTTATTGCTTAATAATATGTCTTCAAAATTAAATTACAGCTCTGACTTTAATATTGAATACATTTAGGTGTCAGACTCCAGTCATTACTTAGCTTAACAAAATTTTGAGTGGAGGTATTAAAAGAATAAAAATTTCAGTGCTCTAGTATACATTTAATCTAAAACAGCTATATATATTAAGCTCAGAGGCTTTTATGAAGCCTATTTAGTAAACTATTATTAGCTCCGAGGTTCTTATTGACATGCAAGCCCACTCCTTTCCTATCTACTTGTCAGAAGTGTTTATAGAAAATGTCAAGTAGTAAATTTTATTTTTCACTCCTGTGGAGTTCACTGTTAAATATTGAACTTACCCTAAAGATAACCTGGTAGAAGATACAAGAAAATCTGACTCACTATTCTGCAACATTTCTTCCCAGAAGCAGTCAGGCTTCTCAAGACCTTGCTGCCCTCATATATCTACTTGAAATGAATTCAACACACCTGAGCACAATATTGCCTTCTGGGCTGTACTGACATCCTCATGGATTGACTCACAGGTTCATTATTTTATGTTCTGCTCGGGTTTTGTGTGCTGTGTCAGATACTTCTTTCACATGATGTTATTTTCACTGTGTAGTGCATAACTGTATTGCACTGTATTGTCCTATTGTCTTACTCTGTTGTGTTCTGTGCATTTTATGTTGATGTTTATTGTGATTCAGTATGGGTAGGCACTGCTCTGTGGTCCTGGACAAACAACTTTGTGTTCGACTTTATATATTAATAGATATATGGACCTGAACACACATGTTCAAGTTCTCTGGGTACTCCAGTCTCCAGCCACTTCCCGAAAGCATGCGAGAAAGTGGACTGGCTACTCTAATTGCCCCTAGGTGTGAATTTGTGTGCAGAAATGTATGCTATATTGCAAAAAGTTTACACATTTACCTCATCCAGAGCAACTGACAATTTATCTCATTTTACACAACTAAGGGTTAAGAGCCTTGCCCATTAGTGGCACCTCAATGGACCTGGGATTCAAACTCACAAATCAGTAGTCCAACACCTTTACCACTAAGCTACCACATACAGCTGACCGATAATAACCTCCACCCTTCTGTGAAGTATTTTCACTAGGTTTTGGAGCATGGCTGTGGGGATTTGTGTTCATTTGTCTACAAGAAGAGGTCTAGAGGTCTAGCACACAGTCAGTGTTTCAGGGGTCTGTGCAGAACACTTAAGTTACTCCACTCCAGCTGTAGGAAACTATGTCTTTATGGACCTCACTTTGTCCACAGGAGCAATGCCATACTGGAACTTTAGACTTTGTTGCAACAGTTTCGGGAAGGCCCATATTTGAGAATGAAGGTCAGGTGTCCACAGCCACTATACTTTAAATATACTACTAAGGCAATGTGGAAAAAAAAAGTTACCCTAATATGCACCAGTCACACTGTACTTTATTTACAGGGGCATTGTCATGCCGGGAAGTGAAATTATAATGCTACAGCATACGAAAAGACATCTTATACAATTGTGTGGTTCAAACTTTATGGCAACAGTTTGGGGGAAGACCCACATATAGGTGTGATGATCAGGTCCTTTGGCCATATAGTGTACACGTTTATAGAATGGAATCATGATACTGATCTAATTCTCTATTCTTAAAATAAATATACACTATATTGTCAAAAGTTTTGGGACACTCCTCCAAATCATTGAATTCAGATGTTGTTTTTCAGGGGATGGCCTTGGTCCCTTAGTTCCAGTGAAAGGAAGTGTTAATGCTTCAGCATACCAAGACATCAATTTCATGCCTCCAACTTTGTGGGAACAATTTGGGGATGACCCCTTCCTGTTCCAACATGTGCACAAAGCAAGGTCCATAAAGACATGGATGAGCCAGTTTGGTGTGAAGGAACTTGACTGGCCTCCACAGAGTCCTGACCTCAACCTGATAGAACAACTTTGGGATGAATTAGAGCGGAGACTGTGAGTCAGACCTTCTCGTCCAACATCAGTGCCTGACCTCACAAATGAACTTCTAGTGGAATGGTCAAAAATTCCCATAAACACACTCCTAAACCTTGTGGAAAGCTTTCCCAGAAGAGTTGAAGCTGTTATAGCCACAAAGGGTGGGCCAACTCTATATTAAATTCATGTGCATGTAAAGGCAGATGTCCAGTTTTGGCCTGACTCACAGTCTCCGATCTAATTCATCCCAAAGGTGTTCTATTAGGCCAGTCAATTTGCTCCACTCCACTTTTGGCAATATAGTGTACCACTAAGGAAAAGTGTGGAAAAGTTTATTTATTCACATGGGCATTGTTAAGCTGGGAAGTGAAATTATAATGCTACAGACACCATATCCAATTGTGTGCTTCAAAATTTAGCAACAGTTTGGGGGGATTTGGGTGTAGATCAGGTGTCTATAAACTTTTGGCCATTGAGTGTACGAGTTTGTAGAATGGATTCATGATATTGATCTCTTTTTCTTGAAACACCTGATCCATTTCAGAAAGCTTTCTGTGTTGCTTGTAAGGACAGCTTCACTGCCATTCAAGCTGAATGAATTGGAGGTAAACTATGCAGGATCTTCAGGAATGTTGCTGAAATGCATTCTCTCTGCATGAAAGCAGGCAGGGTGTAGAGAGCTCAGGTGCACCAGCTGCAGGATATCTTTTCCCTGTAACTCTAGCACAAAAACTTAGTGCTTTAACAGCTAATTCAGGTCATTTCTGTTGTGTTTCTGCTGCTGTAATTTCACTGGAGATCATTTATCAAAGCCAGGGATACAGACTAAAGGCATCGAAATGAAAAGAACCGGCGCGTACAGGTTTCTGTCCGTGTTTTCCTGTCTCATCGTGTGCGCTTTCTTGTTCATGTTTTGGTTTTTCGTGTTTTACTCCGTGATAAACGCGCCGTGACCAAAATAATTCCTACTGATGTTAAACATCTGGAGTGCTAAGCAGGACAGCTGGCTTGTTTTCTCTGGTCGCTAACCACTGTATTGAAAAGGTTTAGTGATGTTTGAGCGGATGTTTTTTTCTCTAAACGTGCTTTATACATTCTTTAAAAAAAAATTAATGTTAGTTAATTCGGCAGATTGGGCTAAATCTAGGACATTTTGCATTTCGCTAACTAGCCAAAGTTAGCGAACTAGCAACCAAGCTGGCTAAGTTGTACCACGTTCTGCGTAGATCTGTGTAAATCAAGCTAACTAAGCAGCAGACCTAGTTGCTATTAGATACTGACTTTAAAAATAAAAATAATAATTATTTACTACAGTCAACAGTCAGCTAGCTATTCTTCCAAACATTCAGCGTAATAGATTTAGCCACCGTGAGCTAGTCCTCCTTCGCCACCACACTGAGGCTGCGCAGGACGGTGGTCACGTGATTAAAACAAGGAAGTGAGAATCTGGTAAGTGTGATCTGTTTTCATTTTTATGCACAGTGGCCTCTTTATGGATTGTTGTTGTTTTTTTTATATAGTGATCGTAAAAAAAAGTGCTAGATTTTGTGATAATTGCGATATTCAGGAAGCGAATTATTAGCCAACTTGCATGCTGACAGCAGTCTCAGTAGTGTGTGCTGATGAGATGGAGGCAAAAGTGAGCCTCGATTCAATTACAGTGAGGGACACAAACACAGAGGCTTGAACAGCAAGCTCATTTCCCATCATAATGAAAGAAAAACTGCACAAAACGTAAATACTTGAACAGAGAGTTCTATTTAATGGGAAAATACAAGGGCTTTAATCAAATAAACTGTCCACAGAACACCTCCCTCTAGAGATTGAAAGTAAACCTTTAAAAGATGGACATTTCATGCAAATCCTCATTAATCCCCTGTTCTTGGCTCTTCAACAGTGTTTTTTTATCAAACAGAAGTGTGCTTAATGCTCAGATGGCAGCTGGATCAGTGGAAAAGGGCGCAGCTCTTCCCAAGTTGCAGTTTGCCCCTTTCTCTAGTGCCCTAGAGGCAGGATTCTGGCATCAGCTCACCCAGAAGAAACTCAATGACTATCGACTGGATGAAAGTCCAAGAAGCATCAAGGGTTATTATTACAATGGTAAGGACACTTGTTTTGCATTCTTGCGCCTACTTTCGTGAGTGGCACGGTGGGTAGTGTTGACATCTCACAGCTCCGTGGTCCTCGGTTCAATCCTGCTGTCAGTTTTATGTCAGTGTGGGGTGAATGTGCATGCTGTCTTTATGGCTATGTGAGTGTGCGTGTGTGAATGTGCATGGTGTCCTGTGATGGACAGGGTGTGTTCATGCTCCTGGGATGGGCTCCGGTCCACTGTGACCCTGATTAGGATAAAACCAGTGTTCTGAGAATCTGCCCTATTTACACTACCAGTCAAAAGTTTGGACACACCTTTTAATTCATTGTTTTTTGTTTAGGGATTTATTTTCTACATTCTAGAACAATACTGGAGATTTCAAAACTATGAAATAACACACATGGACCTAAGTAATCCGTATGTAATTACAACAAAAAAAGTCAGTTGTTATTTTAAGACACGAAGGTCAGGTGTTCTGGAACAGTTCTTGCAAGAACAGTATTGTCAAGTGCATTTGCAAAACCCATCAAGCACCATGATGAAACTGGCTCACATGAAGACCATCCCAGGAAAGCAAGACCAAAACTGACCTCTGCTGCAGAGGAGAAGTTCATTTAGAGTTACCAGCCTCAGAAATCACCAATTAACAGCACCTCAGATTAGAGGCGTTATGAAGGCTGTACAGAGCATCAGTAGCAGACATATCTCAATATCAACTGTTCAAAGGACATTATTGTGTATTTCGGCCGCCTTCAGCATTGTTTTACAATGTAGAAAGAAATAAACATCAGGAAAGACCATGGAATTAGAAGATGTGTCCAAACTTTTGACTGGTAGTGTATATAGCAGTCCTACCAAGTACTAAGGACTTTTGCATGCCCATAATTTCAAGCTACTTCATATACTGTCTCTGAAAATACTCTACTTGGCATAGCAAAAATAAATAAATAAATAATAGCACAAAATTCATGTGTTTAGTATCGTTGTCCTAGCAATTTCCTACCTGTGTTGAAAAGTTTAATAAGATAGGACAAATTCGTAGGACAACATTATCGAATAAATGAATGTATGAACGAATGGAACTGATTTCTGTAGTAGCTTCCTGTCACCTGGCATCATCGTCCACTTCGTAGTGCACACCACCGCTGCTGTGATGTTAGAACAACTAATCATATTTTGACTTAGTCTAATAATCTCTTGTTTAGTGTTTAGTTATTGTGGATAAGCCTCATTTTTTACCCTTGTATGGAGAAAGACTGCTATGGAAACGACTTGGGTTACATTTACGAATGAGTCTTTATAGAAGCACAAATAATTGATCGGGCGATCTGCATTCCTTTGTGCATGGTACGCTCCGAAACAAATGATTTTGTCATCTTCAATTAACGGACGATTCAGTGTAATTGTATAGCATTGCGTTATATGGAAATAAGCTGTCATGACTAAGTAATGTGTTTTCTTGGGAATAAGGTGACCCGTCTGGCCTGCCGACTCGTTTGACCTTGGAGTACAGCGCATTTGATGTGTAAGTTATTACTACTTGCTACATTTCCTTGCTTCTGCATGTGATTTGCACAGAGGACTATATCTACACAGGTTGCCAGTATTCCCTATAATAAAACGAAATATAGGATTGAGCTGCAATACATTTACAAAGATTTTGTATACTCAGAATGCACAGCAGAAGAAACCGTTCCAGTCTGCAGTATAAATTATAGTCCAAAAGTCTGTGTGTACGTCACCATAATTTCTCTGATTTTTAATGCAAAGTGGGTGGGACTGATCTTCGGTAAAGCTTTGCAAAAGCTCCTCCCTCACCAATCACATGGACGATGAGGTCTCATAGCTTTTATCAAAATGATCTGGCTCAATTCAGTTTAAATTTTATATATAGAGAGCTTTTATTAGATAGGAATTATAATTCATATGATGTCGGATCTAAATTCTTACTAATGTGTTTAGTTCTGCCTAAGCGGTGTTGCAGGATGTGAGTCTCGGACAGAAGGATGTCAAACCAGCTTCCTTATTAAAATATTTGGCCCACACACTTCTGATCAGTGGGTTCAGCTAGTTTTTTAGCAGTGGTTTAGCTAGTATTTTTTCTCTTTTTGTTCATTTAAATGTAAATATTAGATAGATCCCTCAAGTAAAAAAAAAAACATATTGTAAATTCCCTGGGCTTGTGTCTGTCAACTGCTCAGCTGTAGCCCCAGACTGAATTCTGCTTCAATTGCAAAAGCATCAGCTGAAAGAATAAATGACTTCTGGGAATCTCAGGATGATAAGAACCAGGCGTCTGGTTTATTTTGATCATGACACTAACTCTTTGCACTGGCAGTATGGGTCAAAAATGTTTGCAATACTAAGTGTTTTTCTGGAACGGCGTAAACAACACTTTTCTCCAGTGTAAAATGACTTCAGCGGCACTTGTTTTTCCCGAATGATGATTTGAGACTCTGGAGTGCTGTATTTAAATTCTTGGTACAAAATCATGTATGAAAAGGCCCTGCTATTCTTTCAGACAAATAAAAGTAAATTATTTTGGGTAGATCGACTAGTCGTGACATCATAATTATATATTGTGTCTGGCATTTTGGGGGAAAAAAAGAGCTACACATATCAACGTTATTACAGACGACTGCTTCCTCAAAGCCTCAGTAAGAGCCTCAGAAAAAGAAAAGAACAATTTTATTCACTCCTTTATTATTAGCCTACTGCATTTACTGGTTTTGTGATGTGTAAATGTTTTGGGTATTGGGTTTTATGATTTGTGAAACTAGAAAGTGGGGGAAAATGCAATGCCTGTGGAATAGATGTTTAACAAGCACATTTATATCCTGGTCAGGTGTCCACATACTTTTGGCCATAAATGATATAAGGAGTCTCAGTAATGTAAACCTCGACTGATCGGATTGAGTGGGTTTACTGCAATTTTATACACAGATTACTCTTTACAGATGAAGATGAAATCGGAAACCTGTTCATTTCATATTAATAGAATTAATTAAAGAAATATTAAATATGAAAGAAAAATCATACAAGCCAGCACGAATAAAGATAAGACTAGTCATTTAATTCTTACAAAAGAAATGCCATTGTAAACGGACTTGGCTCAGGCGAGTGAAGAAATTAAACATGTCTTTTTTCCCTCTGTATTATGCCAAGGCATTGTGCTTCCATCTCACTTAATTTACACCTAATTCTCCCTTTCTGTGAATTGTCTCATCTTTTCGGGTGCTGTGTTATGGTATTAAAAAATAATTTTGTTAGTTTAGACATGAGTCATAATATGGATGTAACTATACAATAACCGAGCACTTTATTTAGAGCACCTGTACATCTACATATTCATCTAATTATCTAATCAGCCAATCGTGTGACAGCAGCGCGGATACGGACCAGCAGCTTCGGGTAATGTTCGCATCAATCATCAGAACCATGGCGGGGGGCCGGGGGATCTCTGTGAATTTTGCCCATGGCATGATTGTTGGTGCCAGATGGGCTGGTTTTGTAATTCTATAACTTCTGATCTTTGGGATTTTCACACGCACAGAATTGTGCAATAAAGAACATCCAGTGATACAGTTCTGTGGACGGAAAAGCCTTCTTGATGAGAGAGACTGGTCCGAGCAGATTGAAAGGCTTTAGTAACACAGATATCCACTTGTACAATTGTGGTGAGCAGAAAAGCATCTCAGAAAGAACATGTCAAACCGTAATAAGGTACGACAGCTGAAGATAAGGTCGTGTCCTACTTCTGTCAGCCAAGAACAAAAAGCTGAGGCAGAAGTGGGCACAGGCTCACCATAACTGTTGAAGATGAATCTTGATCTCTGCTGGGTCAGGATTTGGCTCAAAACATCATGAATCCATTGACTCAACCTGCTTTGTGTCAACAGTTCAGGCTGGTGGAGGCGGTGTAATGGTGTAGGGAATGTTTTCTTGGCACACTTTAGGTCATTAATACCAATCAGTCATGGCTTGAATGCTACAGATTATTTGAGTATTGTTGCTGAGCATGTGCATCCCTTCATGGCGACTATTTAGCATCTTCTAATGGCTACTTCCAGCATGATGATGCATTATGTCACAAAGCAAAGGTCTTAAACCGGTTCAATAGCATAAAAGTGAAAAATTGTGCAATCATGTCAACACAGACCAGAATCTCAAAGAAATGTTTCCAACATCTTGCGGAAATCATGCCATGAGGCTGTTTTGACAGCAAAACTATTAGTATAGTGTTTCTAATAAAATGCACATTGAGTGTATGCATGTAAATGAATGAAAATGTTTACAAGTGACATTAAGATTAATAAACGGCGCTCAATGTGATCTACATACAGAGAGATATAAGAAAATGCCTTTCCTTCCTTGATAGAAGTGTTTTGCATTCATTTACTGACATTCAGTGATGAGGAACAGCCAGATTCAAACCCAATCATATGTGAGTTTACTTTAGTTTTTTATAGAATTTTGTTCACATGAATTTCAAGTATCCTTATTGAGTAACCCCTTTTAAAGCTATACCCAGTACAGTACTGTGCAAAAGTTTTAGGTGTTGTCTTAAATGGGTTTTTTTTTTCCATGGCTTCTACATCATTGAGCTAGTAAAGATATTACATGTTTATATGTTGGTAAAGAAAGTGACATTACATAATAGACCACTTTTCAGTCAATAATATTAATACATGGTCTCAGTGATTACCTGTTAACACATATGTGCTGTAACTTTCTTTAGTGTAGAATTCTGCAATATAAAAAATGTCAAATTTCATATTTTTATTAATCTAAGGGCATTTACATTCAAATCTGGTGAAAGAAAGGGAGTAGACACAATTGGATAAATGGCTGCTGGGGAGTTCGGTGGCCAGGTTTGTGTTATTCCCTCACTATATATGCGGTTTAAAGGTCAAGAGTTGTCTTTGAATTGTGAGTTGACTTTGACGTTGCTGGTAACTTTCAATATGAAGTCTCAATATAAAGAGCCATCAGTGCCAATGAAGCAATGAGGCTGAAAAATCAAAACAGTCTTATCAGAGAGAGCGCAGAAACAGGATGTGCGGTTAAATATGGGCAACTATTTGGTACGTTCTTAAAAAGAATGAAAGCATTAGTGACCAGTATCACGTGATGTTTATGGATTCTAGACTTCAGGCTATCGTTGGCTACAAAGGATTTGCAGTCCTGCATTAAAACGTGTCTTTAAAGGTTTTGCAATTGCTTTTGGTCCCCTGAAAAGTTCAACATCGTTCACTCAATTTGGATGTAAATACCCTCAAATTTAAGCTGTAAATCTGCACTTCACCACCACAAACTGTGCTAAACAACTGCAACAATAGTCACTTTGTCTGTGTCCAAATATTTCTGGCACTGACTGTACCTCCAAATGACTCATTATTCAGAAACGTGTAATACTAAGGTTGTGCATTGTATCTCCTTTGCACATCAGATCGCACAGATAATTCACCAGTCGTCAGACTCGTTACAGAGTAAATAGCTATTAGTCGTCAGACTCGTTACAGAGTAAATAGCTATGTGAAGTGCTTTCCCATGTTTCTTCTCATACAACACAAAGAATTTCAGCAGTTAGGCTGTTAAGTAATAATTACTACTTCCTTATCCTCTTTCTGCTCTTTGTTATTGCTGAATTTTGTGCTGTAACTATGTGGAACTAGTGCCAAAATGTACATCAAGGTGATCAATATGAAAATTAAATTCAAATTATGTATAAAACCATGTAAATACACATGGACATTGAAAGACATATGAGGTTATGTATTTTTCTATATATAATTTTCCTATATCACATTAATCGCCTAACCTTAACAGCATGCTCCGTGATATTATTATACACCAATCAGGCATAACCTTATGATCACCTGCATAATATTGTGCTGGTCCCCCTTTTGCTGCCAAAACAGCCCTGAACTGTCGAGTCATCTACTCCAGTAGATCACTGAAGGGGTTCTGTGGTAGGTGTTCACCAAGATGTTAGCAGCAGATCCTTTAAGTCCTGTAAGTTGCGAGGTGGGGCCTGCATGGATCGGACTTGTTCGTCCAGCACGTCCCACAGACGCTCGATTGGATTGAGATCTGGGGAATTTGGAGGCCATTTTGTGGCACGGTGCATTATCCTGCTGAAAGAGGCCACAGCCATCAGAGAATAACTTTTCCATGAAAGGGTGTACATGGTCTGCAACAATGCTTAGGTAGGTGGTATGTGTCTAAGTAACATCCGCGTGGATGGCAGAACCCAAGGATTCCCAGCAGAACATTGCCCAAAGCATGACACTGCCTCGGTTGGCTTGCGTTCTTCCCGTAGTGCATCCTGGTGCCTTGTGTTCCCCAGATAAGCAACGCTCACACACCCGGCCATCCACTTGATGTAAAAGAAAACGTGATTCATCAGACCAGGCCACCTTCTTCCATTGCTCCATGTTAGAGTTCTGATGCTCACAGTGTTATTCAATTCACCTGTCAGTGCTCATAATGTTATGGCTGATCAGTGTATTATCACAATATTGTATTATCACAACGATTGTGTGAATGTTCTCATTTGTCCGGTTTAAAGAATGATGGGATTGCTCTCTTCTTCAAATGAGCTGGAGTAGTTTCAGCTTGATGTCTGTTACATTCTCAGTGGCAAAGACTTTATTACAGTGTAATAATGTGTTTTTAATAAAGTGTTAATTATTATGTTTTGTGGGAAAAAAGTAACATAAGATATGCAGGTATCTCAAAAGGCACAGTCTCGTATTACTAGCGAGTGATTGAAATGCTAAAGGCAGCTTGATGAATTCTAATAATATACGGTGTGTCTAAACAGCATCCTGTGTTGGCTTGATTAGCTGAAATGAGTTTGCTCATTTGCAGTGATGGACCCACACCAGCTTACTGCTGTTCTGCTAAGGGAACTCTGTACAACACCAACACACTGGAAGCCTTTAAATCCATCGACAAGAAAGCTCTTCTGGATAAAGCAGCTAATGAGGTGGGGCCATTATTTGTTTTGACTTGTTTAAAGAGTCAGTTTGGCTAAAAATAGAAAAGACACATGGTTTGCTTCCTTAATTTGCGGCAACGAAACCAGTCCAGCCCTGATTAGCTAACAGCATGCCTTTATCATCACAGTCATTTCCAAGGGGATTTTTTTGGCTCAAATATATTTAAATATATATATATATATAATGTTACAGAAATTTTATTTGTGTAGTATTTTAAACAAAGGTGTACATTGGATTTAAACACTAACACTGAGTGAGTTAAGTAAAGTAAAATGGGTATGTTTTCCAATATTTTTTAATTAAATTAAATGAAAAATCGGCATATACTATATGTATGTCATAATTTCCCATTACTTATCTAGCTTTTGCTCTATCTGTCCACCCATCCATCTATCTGTCTAATTTGTCTATCCATCATCCACAAGCATTTATGAGCGAATGATTTATATCATTAAAACAGGCTGTAATAACATTCATCATTTATTGTGAGATTTTAACATGCCTCTGCAGAGCAGTCTTTTTTTGCCACTAAAACCTAAAGTCCGCTTGTAAACCACTGTGTACTGTTTTTTTGCAGTACTTATTACTGATCTATATGTTGAAACCTGTCATAATTTATCAGATTTGGACAGCCATCCAGTCAGGTGCTGCAGTGGAAGACCCTTCAGTCCTGAGCCAGTTCATCATCTTAACATTTGCGGTATACGTTCCTGTGTAAATATTTAAGGTATGTGGAAAATACAGAATATCCCACAAGTTTCTCATCACTGATCCACCTTATTCAGGATCTGAAGAAATACCAGTTTTATTACTGGTTCTGCTTCCCTGCTATCTGCTTCTTGGAAGGAATTCAGCTTGTGAAGGATCCGGTGTTGCTGCAACAGAAATTCTCCCCTCGGCAGGTAAGCTGTACAATCTGATTACGGTTCCTAATTTTTATTTGCTGTGGCTGAAAATGTCTGTTAAACATGCCACAAGGAAAGTTACAATCTTGTTTTTCAAGCGAAAAGCTTCAGGTTAAGATTGTTTGTGTAAAATGGAATGGAAAGAAAAGATAAGCAGTCAGTTCAGTGTGGTTTGTACTGAGGATGAAAACCCCCCCCCCCACACACACACACACACTCTATATGAATTAATTGTCAGGGACACACCAAAACACATTGCATGTGTCCCAGAACACGTCTGAATCATCTTATCTAAAGCTGCACTTGACCCCATTCACACCTGCCTGTCCTGTACATGTTGTCTTCTACTTGCACTCCAGATGGATACCAAGCCTGAGAGATGCATGAGAGAGTGGAGAATGTGTAATTGAGGTAACAAGGTCCAGAACGTTCAAGTTGAGGCTTTTGACATTAAAGCAATTACAGTGGATATAAAAAGTCTACACATCCCTGCTAATTAAACCGGGGGTGCAAATCATGTCAGATCTTTTCCCACATTTAATGTGATATGGCAGGCAACAAAATTCAAGTGAAAAACAAATAGAAATGTTTTAAGGGGGGAAAAAAGTTAACAATGCATAATCGTGAACATCCCTTAACTAAAACTTTCTTAAAAAACTCGTTCTTTTTAGGTAAGAATCTTCAACTTAGCAGTCTTCCTTTGTCAGTTGCATTCCACACTTCCTTGCGAAAAACATCCCGATCTATCAAATAGCGAGGGAATCTCCTGTGTACAGCCCTCTCCGAGTCATTCCACAGGTTTTAGATAGGATTTAGATCTGGGAGTTTACTGGGCCATTCTTTCGTTGACTTGGATTTGTGCTTTGGGGTTGTTATTGTGCAGGTAGGTGAAAATGTACTTCATCTTCAGCTGTCAAACTGTAGATTTTGTGCCAGAATAGACTGGTGTTTGGAGCGGATTATGATTCACTGTATTCTGACTAGAGCCCCAGTCCCAGATAAAGAGAAGCAGCCCCAATGTGTTGTGCTTCCACCATCATGCTTCACTGTTGCATTGGCGTTCTTTGGGTAATTATGCCCAAAAGGTTCCACCTCATCAGGTTGTAACACATTTTACCACATGTATTGGGGTAAGTGTATGTGGGGTTTGGAAAAATTCCAACTTCTAATGGTATTCCTGCCCCAAACCAGACTACCCCATAGCCCAAACATCCACAGCAGGTGTCCCCCAACTTTTGGCCATATAGTGTGTATTTGATATAACGTAAATCCTATCAGTGTGCACGTCTTTTGGATATTTAATCAACCGATCAGAGCTAAATTGTAAATAATCCATGAATAAATTTATTCACTTCTCTTGAGTTTTTGATTGGTGTTAGTGAGTATTTTCGGGGTCTGGTTATGAAGTGACATTGGGCTGATTTGAAGTGGTCAGTGGAGACACATTTAAGACTCATCTTAATACCATTTATGAATGGCTAGATGTTATATTCACTGTGCATTTCCTCACATTATTTATATTTACATGATGATTAATAGGATTTCTGCATAATTTAAGTTAAATCCCAGTATTTTAGTTTCACTCAAATTCATGGACATAGGACTGAATGAGAAGAACCCAGTCAAAATGTCTGCCTCATATAAATAAATATTCTCTCTCATGCCTTTTATTTTAATAATATCAATAATGTTAAAAGTACAGTGACTTGAAATCAGTGGCAGAGCTGCATAATTCTTGACGAGCAGCAGAGAAGGAAGCACAAATCCGAAATATATGGAGCAAAAACAGGAAAAAAAAAACCCCAGTATCACAAAACCAGGAAACATGACCAGGAAAGCATGCACAGTGTACAAAGGCTCTGGACATCCGTGACATAAACACAGGATGATCTTTTGCAATGAGTGTGTGAAGGTGTTTAAATTGTGAGTGTGTGCAGGTGATTGTGAGCATAACAATGAGTGGAACAGTGAGCCTATAGCCCATGTTGATCATGTTTGAAGCCTGTGGTGTTTTCTGGGAAATTGAGGACGATGCTGAGTCTGATGCTGACCTGACAGTAGTGTATGGGTACAATCCAAAATTAGGTAATATACACAGATAGAAACAAAACTGCTAGACTCGATCAATGTTTTCAGCTGAAGGTAAAGTGAGCAAGTTCGTTGTTAGGTCAGTTATTAAATAATGCAACTGAAAGGGTGCCACTCTTCATCATTGGAAATATTCAGACTCTTGACAAATATGTTACTCTGACCTAAACACATGTTTTTGGACTGTGGGAGGAAACCGAAGGAAACCCACGCAGACACGGGGAGAGCATGCAAACTCCACACAGAAAGGCCCCTGCCTGTTCAAACCCAGGACCTTCTTACTGTGAGGCAACAGTGCTAACCACTAAGCCACCGAGCTGCCCTGGGAATAACTTGAATCTGACAAAAGCAATAATAAATAAACATTTACTGAAAATTGGCGAATGAAAATCAGACATTGTTTTTGAATTGTGGTTCAACAGAAGCATTTAAAAAAACAAACCAATGAAACTGGCCTGAATAAAAATGATGGTACTCTTAGCTTAATATTTTGTTGCACAACCTTTTGAGGCAATCAAGCAATTTCTGTAACTCTCAATGGGACTTCTGTACCTGTCCACAGGTATTTTGGCCCGGTCCTTGTGAGCAAACTGTTGCTGCTGTCTCAGGGTGCCTTCTCCAGACTGCATGTTTCAGCTCTTTCCACAGATGTTCAACAGGATTTAGATCAGGGCTCATAGAAGGCCACTTCAGTACAGTCCAATGTTTTGTTTTCTTGGGCGTTTTTAGCTGTGTGTTTTGGGTCATTATCCTGTTGGAGGACCCACCACCTGTAACTGAGACCAAGCTTTCTTGACACATTTTGCTCCAGAGTGCCTTGATCGTTTTGAGAAGTTTAGGTTTACAAAGCTTTTAGCCATTGTATGTTTTCTTTGACCTGTTATTTTATTTCCATTTAATACATTCCACCGACTCTCTTTGTTTTTCCTTTTTCAGGTGTCAGCTTTTCAAGCAGCCTACGATGAGCTATGTTCATCAGTTGGAGCCACAGCTGTGCCACATTTTCTCGTGAAGTACTCTGAGGAGAATGTTGAAGTGGCTCTGCTGAAAGACTGGGGTTCATTCTTCACGGATCTAAAGAAGGTACAATCGAGATTGAAGACGTGGCCTGTGCAGGTGTCGCACTGAAAACCACTGAATACCCACAATTACTTAAAGTGCACTCTGGGAACAGATTGACTGAAATAGATGCTCTTGACCAGTCTTTTGTTGAAAGCTCATTTCAGAAAGAGGGATAAACAACTGCTTGGATGAACAAATGTTTTAGATTCATTTAGCGTGTAATTGGACACTGTTCTGGACACTCTGTGTCATGAGATGCTGTACGGTTATCTGTCATATGTTAAGGTTGGATTGTCAGTGTTGTATACCAGTACTCAGTAGTACTGTACAAGTGCATAGTGAGGGTGCTGTATTTGTACACCGCAAGGCTGTGTGTGATTTATTGTGCTTTTATTATTGATTGGTTACACTTTTAAAACATTTGTAAAGGGCTGGTTAATATAAATGGGCTGATAGGGCTAACCGTCTCTCTTTCATGGAAATAATCTTATTAAATCTTAAATTAGAGACTTGTTTTACAATTTTACACCACAGCTCAGTTGAATCTTGAACCTGACTGGTCAGAATGTTTGCATTCTTTTTGTAGTTGTGTTTCATGAACGATATACAGAGATCAGGCATAACATTATGACCACCTGCCTAATATTGTGTCGGTCGACCTTTTGCTGCAACAAACTATGATGCACTGTGTATTCTGACACCTTTCCATCATGGGCCAGCCTTTGCTCCCCACTTGCATCAGTGAGCCTTGGCCGCCCATGACCCTGTCGCCGGTTCACCACTGTTCCTTCCTTGGACCACTTTTGATAGATACTGACCACTGCAGACTGGGAACACCCCACAAGAGCTGCAGTTTTGGAGATGCTCTGATCCAGTCATCTAGTCATCACAATTAGGCCCTTCGTCAAATTCGCTCAAATCCTTACACTTGTCCATTTTTCCTGCTTCTAACACATCAACTTTGAGGACAAAATGTTCGCTTGCTGCCTAATATATCCCACCCACTAACAGGTGCCATGATGAGGAGATAATCAGTGTTAATCACTTCACCTGTCAGTGCTCATAATCTTATGCCTGATCGGTGTATTGATGCTCTTTCTAATATATTAGTATTTCTATATTAACAGACAGGCTGCATTTTTTTCAGATAGATAGATAAATTGTTAAAATATGCAACATGTCATTCATTAACCCATTTTTCCAGTACGCTTCTGCCAATCAGTATGAAGAAATGAACTATTTTATTGCTGCAAGTCTGATATAAAATGAGTCAGGACACTGTTGGGTTTCAGTGTGGGATGCTTCACCTCTGTTGGGATAGCCTTACACAGAACTTTAGGTGTTGAAAATAATGCCTTTAAAATGTTAGATGCTTATAAAGAAACTCTTGAGAGCAGAAATGGGTTTGATATCACCACTGACACTGAATATGTAAACATTGTGAAACAGTGGGGGGGTGGGGGCAATTTTGGGTTTTTTGGAACTTTTCTATGAATATATTGCCCCCTGGGAGTCTAGATGAAAAACAGAAGTGCTTAAGGCTAACTACAAATTCTTGTATCAGACTCACAGCCTTAAGTGTCTACTTCCATATGAGCCAATAACGACCAAAAATTGTGTTTGTTGTAATCAGAACGTCATTGAGCAGTGTACATTGTTAATCTTTAAATATTTATGGCCTGCACCTTCAGCTTGAACACATTTTGACACTTTAGCTGAACTAGTTTGCAAACACCGTGAGGTTTATTGTCGCGAAATCTGCTTGTAACTTGTGTTTCCCGACATGTTTTGAAGGTTACCGTGGGTGTCTATGACCCGTGCACACTGCCTCAACATCCTGGCTGGCCTCTTCGTAATTTTCTGATCCTCCTCGCCAGTAAATGGTAAATTCACACCATAACACTTCACAGCATGTCATAACACATCCCACTGGTAGTATGGTTTATATCAACAAATCTTCACTACATTCCAGAGCGCTGTGTAATAACTCGCTAAGTAGAAGAACACATTGCACATTAATCAATAAGGGCTTAATTGAGCATTTTGTTGTTTTTTAACATATAAGATATTGAACCTGAGGGTGCTTACAGGTCCAGTCAAAGCACGTGGCATAAATATATTCAATTCACTAACAT
Source organism: Hemibagrus wyckioides (assembly GCF_019097595.1). NCBI lineage: Eukaryota > Metazoa > Chordata > Actinopteri > Siluriformes > Bagridae > Hemibagrus > Hemibagrus wyckioides. The sequence goes on along the minus strand of NC_080730.1, from coordinate 9,464,180 downwards.
TATAGTAATCCATCCGTTCTGCTCTGGATTTTAATGATGCTTCTGTAACCGTGTGTGTTTCTGTGTGTTATAGGGGTTCACAGCTGGACGTGGTTGAAATCATCTGCTTCAGAGACAGGACACTTCAAGGCTGTCGCTCAGTGCAGCACAGCCTCGTACTTGAGGTCCAGCTGCCCAGTCTGCTCCAGTGTGCTGGTGATTTTTTTTCTTCCTCTTTCCACACCCCAGATGCAATGCTTAAACAGGTTTCTGAACTACCTTGACAGACAGGTTAAGCCTTTGTTGGGTGCCGTGAGCCATGAAGGTAACCTCTGGAGAATTTCCTAGTGTTGGAAAAAAAAAAAAATCCAAACCCTACCGAAGCCAAAGACTGCCTTTATCCTGTAAGGCTTTTTAAAGAGCTAATCCTCAATCTGTCCCTGCTATAAAAGTCTTGGCCACATATAAAGAAAAGTGCCATATATCAGATAATTTATAAGTCTTGCTGACTGAATTCTGATTGTTTGATTGATTGTAGAGCTTATCCACAGATCCCTACAATCATCTCAGGCTAATATTGTGACAAAGGAAAACATCTAACATGTGATATGGTGAAGTTTTCAGTAAGGAGAAGTTTATTTCAGATTTTCAGAGGAGTGCTTTGTAATGGTTCAACTGAATATAATTATGACATGTTCTTTATTAAATAAAGAACCCTGTCATCTTGGGCAATTTGCTTTGGTGTAAACTGGAATTAACGTCCCAGTTCTCCTACTATCCATCCTAAATAGTATATCAGATTAGAATTAGTGTGTGTCAAACTTTGTTGGTTGTTGCAAACTTGGCAGCTTATCAGTGCTGGGGTTTGAACCCTGATCTTCTGATCAACATGCCAGTGCCTTAACCACTTGCAAAGTAGTTTTGAGATGGTTTTCTTCTATGCATTCGAGAGTTGGAAATGATACATGGACAAATAAATCAAGGGAATGGAAAATTAAACTCTATAGTATTATATAGGAAGTAATAAGTAAAGAAAACATGGAATGCAGCAAAGAGTTTGTTTACAACTGTAAACAGTATCTGTAACTAAGCAACATTTTCCATTACATGACCTGTTAGTATGTCTCATGCTCTTTTGCTCACACTCATAAGCATTTTTTTACTTTATTGATCCCATGAGGGAAACACACACACACACACACACACACACATATATATATATATATATATATATATATATATATACACATAATATATAATATGTGTGTGTGTGTGGAGAGAGAGAGAGAGAAGCCTGAGTAAAAAAAAAGAAAAACCTTAAATATAGAAGTTAAATTAAAATACATTAAGTTAAATTAAAGTTAGCAATGCAGATATGAAACACAGTTGTGGATTTAACCATACAACATATTTACATCAATATTTACAGTACAGTACACATGTGCAAACCGGCAGTATATAATAAATATGAAGAACCTTTTGAGTCTACAAAAAAAGTGTTAATAATTGTAATAGTGCAGTGAGCGAGTGTTATCACCTGTCACACACAGGTGAACTATTGTACAATGTTATTGCGAATGGTCTGATTGATCTTCTGTAACATTCTCTGCCAACAAATCTGAATGAATCTCTTGGAGAATGAGCTCCGCTGACTCTGTAGTATGTAGTAGAGTGGGTGACAGGGATTGTCCGTGATGGAGAACAGTTTGTTCAGTGACCTCCTGTTCCTCACTGACTCAAACGTCTCCAGTTTGTGTCCAATGATAGATCCAGCCTTGTGAATTAGCTTGTTAATCCTGCTGGCATCCGTGGTACTGATGCTGTCCTCCCAGCAGACCACAACAAAGTCAATGACTCAGTATATCAATGCATTGCACAGAGACAAGACATATACCTAAAATGGCAATAGTGACCTTTAGAAATATTGCAACATTCTTAAAATTGACAGAAAACATGAGATAAGATAAGATGAGAAAAGATGGTCCTTCATTTGTCCTATATAGGAATAGCAGCTAAAGAAAAAGATCAAGGTATAGAAATATAAACTCACAATACTGATAGGATTTCAAGGATTTTAGAAGGGGTTGAGTGTTTTTTAGCTGCCCTTGAGGTGACCAGAGTGTAGGTGGTAGTGGAGGCATGAGTGATAGAGTGGATGGAGTGTCTGGATTTACAGTTTATTCGGGATCCTATTGGCTTGAGGCTATAGGCTTTGCTTTTTACATGTTGGACAGAAGCAGCAGGCTGAAAATGCCACTTTGTGAGGTTGGAAGGAAAGAACTCGAGTGTCCTGCACAGATCCCACCACTGAACACCATGGAGATGAAATGCATACCAGGTCGCTCAACATCAGTGCCTGACCTCAGTAATGCTCTTGTGGCTAATTGAACACAAATCCCCACAGCCACACTCCAAAATGGAGGTTATTATAGTAGAAGCTAAATCTGGAACGGGATGTTCAACCAGCATACATGGGTGTCCACAAACTTTTGTGCATATACCGTATTTCCATCATTAACTCCAGTGAATAATAAAAATATTATGCACCAAACATGTCTTGGTTACTCTACTGCATTTAGGGTATAAGGTGTATTGTGCGAATTTACATTTTCCACTGGAAAATTCCTTTAAATTTGAAAGTAGCTTGATTGTTAAATAGATTTATTAATGAAGACAGCCTGCAATTACTACATTATTAAAGTATTTTGTCTTTTAAAGCTTGTCCAAAAAGTGTGGGCTGGGAGAAGAACCCCAAAGGAGCAATGGGGCCTAGAAGTGTCAATCTCAGTGAATGCATGGATCCCAAAAGGTACTGTAGAATAAAATTTTTATTTATATATTTAAGTATTTTAGCCCACAATTATATTGTCATTACTGGCTTGGAGTTAGATTTGGATTGGATTGGTTTTGCAGGTGGAATTAATCTCATTAACATCAAACTATGTCTGGGATTTTAATCCCAGTCTGAATGTCACGTGAGTCACTTTCTTAACCTGTGTATGCATCTGGAAAGATTAATATGTATTTTACCTTCTATAAATAAGGAGTATAAAAAACCCCCACAGAATATACACTGATCAGGCATAACATTATGACCACCCACCTAATATTGTATTGGTCCCCATTTTGCTTCCAAAACAGCCCTGACCCTTCGAGGCATGGACTCCACTCCACTACATCCCTGAAGGTGTGCTGTGGTATCTGGCACTAAGATGTTAGCAGCAGATCCTGTCCTGTAGGTTGCAAGGTGGGGCCCATGGAGGCAACTTAAAGGACTTAAAGGATACTTCCAAGAGCAGCAGGTGCTCTGATCCATTTGTCTAGTCATCACAATTTGGCCCATTTGCTCAATTCTTAAGCTTGCCCATTTTTCCTGCTTCTAACACATCAACTTTGAGGACAAAATGTTCACTTGTTGCCTAATATATCCCACCCACTAACAGGTGCCATGATGAGGAGATCATCAGTGTTATTCACTTCACCTCTCACTGCTCATAATGGTACACCTGCTCGGTGTATTTTCTGTTTGAACGTCAGTAAAGGTTCCTTTACCTGTGGGTAAAGAGGTATTTATAAATCTTTTTTAGGATAATGACATTCCAGGAAGTGCTGTTATTGTATTATTGAGTTCTTAGCACTTCTAGGAGCAGCCTATGCATATCATGTGACCTTATATTGCTTAATGTGCAGCCTAGTCCTAAAAACACTTTCTTATATTGAAATTCAAACCAGTCAGTTTGTATTAAAATGAGATTTGTGTAGTTATACCCAAGAAATTTTACACCCCCATCTTTGTTAATTCTACAGAGATCAATTATCATTTGTGATATTATATCGATTATAATATATCCTTTAAGTCAGTCAGGTAAAGCCACTGTCAGCTTCTGAACACAGTGTGCAGTATGGGGAACAGCATTGATTGTACCTGCTTCACAACCATGTTTAATTGTCAAATTGGCTTCCACATGATTAACCGAACCCATGTATTTTTCATGGTTCATTAGATTCTGTTCATGGTTTCCCCCTCCTCAGATCACTGCCTTTAGATTCTTACTACTTCTGACCAGGAGCACCTCACAAGCCTTGCAATTCTGGAGATACTCCAACTCATGCCCATAAAGATTTGGTGTCTGGCAAAGTCACTCGGGTCTTAACACCTGCTCAGTTGACTGTATGCTCACCATCTATTCCAGACTGCACTTTTGTTAAAAATAATTAATATTATTTCTTTCACCTGCGATCCAGAATGTGGTTCACTGGAGCATGTCCAGAAAATCTGTTCCAGATAGTAGAGTTAAGTTAAATGAAGTTATGTTGCCTTTGTTTGTCACATATACATTACTGCACAGTGAAATTCTTTCTTCGCATATCCCATTGTTGGGGGTTGGGGTGAGAGTGCAGGGTCAGCCATATGATACAGTGCCCCTAGAGCAGTTGGGGTTAAGGGCTTTGGCAGTGTTGGGGCTTGAACCCTAATCTTCCGGTCAACGACCCACTTGAGCTACCACCGCCCCAGTTAGGATGTGTAGAGAAAACACTGTGTGTGTGTGTGTGTGTCAGACTTGCAGAATCATCAGTCGATCTTAATCTGAAGTTGATGCGCTGGCGGCTTGTCCCCTCCCTGGATTTGGATAAAGTTGTGTCCACCAAGTGTCTCCTGCTTGGAGCTGGTACGCTGGGCTGCAATGTGGCGAGGACGCTTATGGTAAGAGATGTGCATTGTATTCTTGTCCTTCAAATGGATGAGAAAAAAAGAATAAATATTTATTGACATAAAGAGCAACATTTTAATATTTATTGTTTATGCTGGACTTTCTTTATAGACTCACTTTAACAGTATACAGTCAGCTCTAGAACTGTTTGCACCCTTCGCAAATATTATTTTGACAGTTACTGGCACTCCTGCATTTAGTACCTAGTGTAACCTCCCTTTGCCAACATACCAGCACTCCTCAACACAGAATCTCTGCCGATCTTCCATGGTCCAAAGTTCTGTCTTGTAGACAAACTGAACAGGTCTTCATTGAGGTTTAGGTCAGTGGACTAAAATGTCAGAAGCTGTGGTCATTTTTTATTAATAGAACCTAGTTCTGGTAATAGTATAGTAGTATTTCGAGCTCCACAGTTTCTTAAGCACTCAGTTTAAAAAAAAAACTTAAATTAAAATAGAAGCATGCTGAAAAGCATTCATATTTTTTAACTTCATTTAAAGATGTATGCAAATCAGCATATTAACCACGAATATTTAACATTTCATAATATTTTTTTACCCATCTGTTACCAATACAAGGTGCTAGTAATTCTGGAGCTGGCCACCTGTTGTTTAGACATCAACAGAAGACTCAAGTGGATTTTGCTGTTAACACAGAAACTCTTAAAGCTAGGTCTGAACTATCAGAGGCATTAACATCCACAGATCAGGCATAACATTATGAGCACCGACACAAGAAGTGAATATCACTGATAATCTCCTCATCATGGCACCTGTTAGTGGGTGGGATATATTAGGCAGCAAGTGAACATTTGGTCCTCAAACCTGAAGTTTTAGAAGCAGGAAAAATGGGCAAGCGTAAGGATTTGAGCGAGTTTGATGAAGGGCCAAATTGTGATGGCTAGACGACTGGATCAGAGCATCTCCAAAACTGCAGCTCTTGTGAGGTGTTCCCGGTCTGCAGTGATCAGTATCTATCAAAAGTATCCTTTATGTTCTGTAAGTATCTTGGTGCTAGATACCACAGCACACTTTCAGGGATCTAGTGGAGTCCATGCCTCGACTGGTCAGGGCTGTTTTGGCAGCAAAAGGGGAAACCAAGGCAATTTTAGGCAGGTGGTCATAATGTTATGCTTGATAGGTGTATAAAGTGCCACCATATTATTCAATTTGATTCACATGATCTGAACAAGCGAATCAGAATAACTGATTCAGTATTCAGTTATAGTTAACCATAACGTGTAAAATTATTGATTGAAATCCCATCAGCACTTTTCCATTGACCTGGGTTATTTTTGAGTGAATCTGCATAATCACAGCAGGAGAGATAGTACACACTGGGCTTGAAGCAGTGTTTAATGCTTCCACACAGAATTACTACCTGACGATATACTTTCTCTTACAATAGTACAAATAATACATTGCCAGCCTAAATAGATGTCTGTTTTCTGCATATTTTATTCAGTGCTTTTTATACGACATATGGCATAATGTTGGCAATACCTCAGTTCAGTTCCTACACAAAAGCATATCCTTTTATATGCATCTTGGTGAAGCAGTATATGTTTCCATTCAGCTAGATATGTTCTGTCGTCTTTTCTTGTCTCTAGGGCTGGGGAGTGAGACACATCACATTTGTGGACAATGCAAAGATCTCCTACTCGAACCCAGTGCGTCAGGCTCTCTATGAGTTTGAGGACTGCTTGAATGGAGGGAAAACTAAAGCCTTGGCTGCAGCAGACAGATTGAAGAAGATCTTCCCGGGTGTGGTGAGGCAATTTAAATGCTTATTTTCTGTCCAGTGTTTCAATGCACATTTCAAATGTACCCTGATGCCTTGTTTGCCCAGGCTTTACCTCACTGACTGCCTTCAGCCAACTACTTCCTCTTAGTTAATTCAATTCAGGTTTATTTCTATGGACATTGCCGTAAGCAGCTTTATATACATATAGATTAATATAAAATGAAATCTATGAAGTCCAGGATTTAAATATTACATTTATAAATGTATTGATGTATCCCTGATTGTCAGACTCTGGAAAGCTAGTGCAAGTGTAGGTCAGTTTATTAGGTATACCTCCAGCAGCATATAGAAAAATGCATGGAATAGATAACTGGACAGAACAGGCACATGTCGGTCAGTTGGTTAAAATGGACAATATTTGCTTAAAAAGTTGTAGTCAAAAAAGCAAAAAAACACATAGTCAAAAAGTTAAATAAGCAAACTAATTGCAGGGCAAAATGCAAAACATGCAGGTTATAAGGACACATACAGGAAACAAGCATGACATAATGGGCAGAGACAGGACATGAATGAAAACAAATGGACATGGCTACAAAAACAAAGAACAATGCAGAACAGAAGCAGAAGTGTAATAGAGTGCGAAGAAGAGATTTGTGACACTAATGAGCAAGCCAGAGGTGGTAATGGCAAGAAAAATCTCCAAGGGATGATATTATGCTCTCCAGAATTATAATTTGTAAAAGTGAATATATAAAAAGAATAAGACATGACATTCTGAGCAGAAACTTATAGAAGTAATATTTTGTGATGCCTCCTTTGGACTGAATAAGGGCATAGTCTATTTTTGTAATGTGTAATAGGCTAGTTAGACTTACAGAGGGATCTGTGCAGAACATTTAGCACACCTAAATACATTCTTAGGTGTGTGCATGTGGGTTTTCTCGTTCAACTTCAAACCATGACACGTTCAAATCCACACACTGAGATGATCATTGATTTGGAAGTGTGTTTGGTTCTTCATCTTGTTGAAATCTCTAACTGTCTATGGCCAATCTGAGCCTCCTGGCAGAGGCTGATCACACCTGGTACTTACATGATAGCAGAATTCATGATATCATCAGTGTTCACAAGAACCCCTGAACCACAGACTGCAAAACATCCCCAAAGCATCACTTAAAGCTTTTCCTTGTATACAGTCACTGTTTTATGGTTAAACACATTGATGTTGTTGACCAAGAGGTCTGATTTTTTTTTTGAGTTAGCCACAACACTTGACTTCTTCCTCGGAACACTTCCAAACAGCATGGTTTAAAGATAAAGGAACTTTAAGACACCTTATAACCCATAAATCTACCAAGGTTAAGTCTACTTAAAACTTTTCCACCAACTTACAATAAGTTCTCCTGCATTTTAGAAAAATCCTTTCATAAGCATCGTCATTACGCATTTTTTTTCCCCCAGTCCATCCTGCAATCACACTCAGTCATAACTGTGTTCTCAGTTGTACCGCATAAATTAGATCCTGTGTAATTTTGTTGCCAAGCAACAAGGCCATTTCCTGTGTGTCAGCAGCATACTTGTGTCCCTATGCATAATCGATGCAATGGTGAAGAAACACTTGACTCATAGGACTCGCGATTCCGAGCCAGTCTTTGTGTAGGAATGTTGTTTACGTCTCGGAGAGTTTTTATTTTCTCTTCCAACAATTCCGTCGTCGAATTTGTCCGCCTCTCTACGCTTGACTCCATCTGTTCATCCACCGTTTCATCAACCTCCTCGTCTGAAGCCTCAGAATTATTCATTTTCAACAGCCTTTTCGAGATGTCTTTTCGGAAGCCAAGAAAGTTGCTCTCAAGGAGTGGGGAAAAAATAAAATGTGTACTGTATACACAAAGGGCCAAAGAAAACTAAAAAAAGTTAAGTTGCTTTGAAGAATAATTTCTGCGGGTTGTATATGTAGTACTGCCTCTATAATAGGGCTTCAAAGCCTGGAACCTTTGCTGCAGTGTAAATCTTTTAGTCAGGCCTAGACCACACATGCATTTAAATGCATCCAAAATGATGACATACTTAATGCCTTACCATTTGGATGCTAGATCAGTTTCTGTTAGCGTGGCTGAGATCTTCAATGTGATGTTAGTTTTAAATGTTACTGTTTTGTGTTGCAACTAATTCACTATCCAAACATATACATCCATCTATTTAGAAGAAGCCTTTATTATCGCAACACATACATTACAGCACAGAAAAATTCTTTTCTTCACATATCCCAGCTGAGGAAGTTGGGGTCAGAGCGCAATGGGGGACGAGAATAAAGCAGACGGTTAAAGGCCTTGCTCAATTGCCCAACAGATTGAACCCCGACCTTCCGATCAACAACCTTAACCTTAACCACTTGATCTACCACTGTATTTATTCTATACAGAGTCACTTGGAACCTGGAGTCTATTCCACGGGACTCTGGGAACAAGGCAGGGGCCAGTCTATTGCAGGGCACACCCATTCACACACTATTGACAGTTTAGACATGCCAATCAGTGTACAACATATGTCTTTGGACTAGGAGAGGAAACTTATTACCTAAATTAAAAACCTCCAAAGCAGGGAGAACATGCCATACACACAGGGCAGAGGCAGGAACTCTGGAGGACTGAGGCAAACCCTAAAATTAAAACCACACTAAACTTTGAAAGTGTATTTAATATTGAAATACATTCAGGGAAACATCTAGTTGAACAGGTGACAGACAAGTTCATGTAAATGCAGGCCATGAAACAGTGAGTATTAGGCGGTTAGATCATTCAGTGACTTGATTCAAGTCAATTCATCATACTGGGTTCTCTATGTTAATCCGATTCTCTTTATAGAATATTTTGAACGAAATTTAGGTTGTCTGAAGAGATTCCGTTTTTTATTTCTGCATCGTAAACAGTGCAAGATCAGTGAGCAGATCTATGAACAGTAGGTTAAACATGGGGGCTGTAAACCTGCATCACATCTTCTCCATGTTTTAATATTAAATAAATGTCTGACATGGGCCCTTTCAGAATGATCAAGTGAAACATAATGAGCTCTGTAACGGAAAGTGGGGAAAAATGCCAGAATTCCAGGAGCTTTGTTGTTGTTTAAAAGCTAAAGAGCTCTTTTTAATCCACATAATGTGTAATCATGCTGTACAACATATACTAATCAGGTCTTCATAGTCCTGTGCTATCAGACTCCACAAGTGCAGATCTCACAGGCTGTCTATGAAAGAATGCGAACATGCGAGCCGCATGCTCTCTTTATATCTTAACACTATGGATGGAGCAGCTTGGGTCCTCTGGTGTTCAAACAGAGCAGCTGCAGTACATGCATAATTAATAGAATGCTGATTTCAATGATGTAATTCACACATTTCCACAACGAACAGTGTCCCATTATTGTACAGCGATGGGTAATGTCTCGATGTGTCATTATACCTCTGCTGGAAAGGGGAACAGGGCATGTAGGATAATGGGGGTTTAGAACTCGCATACTGACGGAATCAGGATTTCTTGTTGAGGTAAATGTTATCCAGTGACATTATTTGGAAACTGCAATTTCAAGCAATATATTATTTACTAAAGGAGCAATTCTAATTGGTTTTTAAACGGTAATGATGAGTTACAATAAAAAAGAAATGATGGCAATCCCTGTCAAACTTTCCACTTGTGTCCAAAGACACTTCATTACTTTAAAGGAAAGTGTAAACGTTTGTACATTAAAACTATCAGCTGTGTCTATTTCAGAAGATCTAACACGTCTTCAGTATTTTTCAAAATGACATTTAGGAATGAAATCATCTTTAGCTGAAATTGCTGCCAGTCTGATGGCGAGATTAGAAAAGCCGTGCTGCCTAGATGAGATTAAAGTTTTAATTATTCTTTCTTATCGCTGGTCAGAGAAAATGAAACTGGAATCTCAGAGTAATTCCTTGTCAAGCGCAGTGATCTTAATATGAAAGTGGACAATTAAACTTCAGAGTAAATCACACGACACCCTAACTGCTCCGTGCACATGAATAATGGATGTTATTGAGGTTCAGGTATTTTCACTCTTTATTCTGGGGCTGACAAAAAGGCCTTGAGGACTAAATGCTGGGTCCTTTGATTTTTTATTTTTTTTTGTACTCTTATAAATAAAAAATTAAATTTTTTATTAGTTTTACAGATACTGAATAATTTATAGTAGTTACTGGGAAATATGCTCTAAGATAATCAATTAAAAATAATAATAATATTCATAATAATAATAATAAGAAGGAGGAATTTTGCTCAGTACAATGTACTGAGATTAGTTTTATATTCATTTTTTAAGTTTTATATCAGTAATATGAAAAACTTTATATTAGTTTTATTAGTAAAATTGTCAAAAAATTTATATATTTATAATGTATTATATTTATAATTTATATTATATTAAATATTGTATTGTATTTAAAACATGTATAATATAAAATATTGTATAAACATAAATCTTATTATGCTCACTAACAGCTAATACTCTAATTCCAGCTAGCATACACTGTGTGTACAAAGACACCATTCAGGCATAAGATTATGACCACCTGCCTAATATCGTGGTGGTCCGACGAGGCATGGACTCTACTAGATCCCTGAAGGTGTGCTTTAAGTCCTGTGAGGTGGGGCCTCCATGGATCGGACTTGTTTGTCCAGAACATCCCAACTTACAGGACTTAAAGGATACTTTTGATAGATACTGACCACTGCAGACCGGGAACACCCCACAAGAGCTGCAGTTTTGGAGATGCTCTGATTCAGTCATCTAGCCATCACAATTTGGCCCTCGCTCAAATCCTTACTCCTGCCCATTTTTCCTGCTTCTAACACATCAATTTTGAGGGCAAAATGTTCTCTTGCTGCCTAATATATCCCACCCACTAACAGGTGCCACGATGAGGAGATAATTCACTTCACCTGTCAGTGCTCATAATGTTATGCCTGAAAGGTGTATGAGCAATCACTACCTCAGGGATTTTGCGATCACAGAAATGAACCGAACTCCACGATATTCAGAGGAGCTTGCATCAAACAAGAGCAGAGCTATCTCTGAAGACAATATGGAACCATCCTTACTGGTAGTAGTAGAAAAGTATTTTTGAGTAGTTTTGTTGCGTCTCAAATCACAAATCAAGCAAGAACAATCAAGGAAATTGTGACTATTTCATATGGATAGCTCAGAGGCTCGTTGTACCAGCTGAATTGTGAGTCAGGGTGTAAAGTCAATTCTGAGCCATAGGTAGATTTTTTTTTTTTTAGAGTTTTTAGAAGAATTTTGATTGGGTGTAGTAGTCTGGCATAAAGTGAGTTATTGTCAAAACAAAACATACTGATGCATTTCACCATTATTACTGAATGAAAATGTGCCAAAACTAAAAATATAAAGTGCAGTTAGTGATATTTAAGACAATTTGTGACTCAGCTGTTTGGACATCTAGGGGAAGTTCATACAACCACCTCAGTGCCAGAACAGAGAAGAGTTTAGATGGATAGCTTCCTTGAACCCTGAGAGATGGTGGGGCTAGTCGAGCGGTGCTGGTGGATCGTTGGGAACGAGGTGCAGTGCAAGGAGTAATAAGAGCTCTTGATCGTGTACAGAAGAAACCCACATGAGCATGCCACATTAGCAACATGGGAGGAAAAGGAGAATTGATTGTCAATGGTTACCCCAAGGCTGCGAGCAGTGGCCGAAGGGGAGATCAGGGAGTTGTTCAGAGATATTGCGAGATTCTTGGCTGGGGATGAATCACCTGGGATGACCAGCAGTTCAGTTTTGCTGGGATTAAGTTTCAGTTGATGAGCCGTCATCCACGATGATATGTCCACCAGACATCCAGAGATTCGGGCAGAAGCTGTGGTATCTTGAGGGATGGAAGGAGAAGATTGCATTGTTTTATTAATCATGTTCTTCAAGCTGATTTTTTAAGGAGAGCAGTTTTCTACAAAACACTACGTTTAAGATTATTGGCACTCAATTAATATTTTACTTGTGGTAGCTTAGTAGTTAAGGTGTTGGCCTACAGATCAGAAGGTTGTGAGTTTGAATCCCAGGTCCACCATGCTGCCACTGCTGGGCCCTTGAGCAAGACCCTTAACCCTCAATTGCTCAGTTGTCCAAAAAATGTAAGTCGCTCTGGATAAGGGCATCTGCCAAATGCCTAAAATGTAAATGTAAATTTTATAAAGCATAACCTGAAGAGATTACTATCACTGAATTTCTTTCTCAAGTAAAAAAATCTTGGACCGCACCTCCTTTCAGAACATGTTACAGTCCTCTGTATTTTTCAGTTCTCTTCAGTGTTCAGGTCAGGAGACTGAGCTGGTCATTGCAAACCACTCATTTTTTTGTGTTTTTGGATTGATTTAGAGGTGTATTTTGAACTCCAAGCAGAGGCAGCCATGTTCTTCTCAAAAGATATTGACCTGCTAAACAGCCCTATAGGGGGCTAATTGAACATTGGCTAATTGAACATTAGCTCACTGGCCAATTTTGTACTGGTGTGACTCTCAAAGGCTTGTGTCTGAAGCATGTCATTCTCATCCTGTTGCTGGTATTTGGGAAAATCTAACAGGTTTTGCTGGCTTTTGACTTTAACCTGTTGCTGTGAACCGTTACGTAGCTGCTTGCCTAACTCTATGCTTAGAAAAAGAATTTTTGAACCGTCTCTGGATTTAAGATAAAGAGAAAGGAGTGTATGCACTGTAGTGTGTACAACTGAGCTGAAGGGTGTAGCTCAACGACCCAATCAAGGCAATTAAGTGGTGCTGGGATTTGACTTATTTGTGACCCAAACCTTAACCCTTTTTATCAGTACACTGATGTTCTATTATGCTGGCTGAATGGAAATCGACTCGCCGGACATTTTCAATCAGTATAAACATGATTTTTGCCGCAAGTATGATATCAAATTACTCAGAACACTGTTTGCTTTCAGTGTGAGATGTTTTCACCGCTGATAGGATGACCAATCAGTTGGGGAAGTAGTAGCTCAGTGTTTAATCTGTTGGTCTGCTGATCAGAAGGCTGTGAGTTCAAATGTATGATAAAGTACACTGATCAGACATGGCATTATGACCACCTGCCTAATATTGTGTTGGTCCCTCTTTTGCTCCAAAAACAGCCCTGAACCATTGAGGCATGGACTCTACTAGATCCCTGATGGTGTGCTGTGGTATCTGGCACCAAGATGTGAGCAGTAGATCCTGAGTCAACTGTTGCCCCACCTTGCAACTTACAGGACTTAAAGGATACTTTTGATATGTACTGACCACTGCAGACCATGAACACCCCACAAGAGCTGCAGTTTTGGAGATGCTCTGATCCAGTCGTCTAGCCATTACAATTTGGCTCTTGTCAAACTCGCTTACGCCCATTTTTCCTGCTTCTAACACATCAACTTTGAGGACAAAATATTCACTTGCTGTCTAATATATCCCACCCACTAACAGGTGCCATGATGAGGAGATCATCAGTGTTATTCATGTCACCTCTCACTGCTCATAATGTTATGCCTGATCGGTGTAGTCGGCCAAATGCTGTAAATGGAATTGGTCAGAAGGCGTTGATAAATTGGAGGCAGTGATAGCTCACATGGTTGAGGCTCTGGGTTGTTAATTGGAAAATCTGGGTTCAAGCCCCAGCACTGCCAAGCTGCCACCCTTGGGCCCTTAAGCAAATTCGCCCCCCCCCCCTTCCAGGGGCGCTTCATCATGGCTTACCCTGCGCTCTGACCCCAACCCTCCACAGATGGAATATGCAAAGAAAGAATTTCAGTGTACTGTTATGTATATGTGACAAATCAAGGCAACTTAACCATTAACAGAATTTTTTAGATACTCATGAACAAGCCCTTGGGGCATCTCAGAGAGCAGAAATTGGTTTCATATCACCATTTACTTTGAAGATATCAACATTTGTATGAAAAAAAAACTTTTAGCTTTTTAAAAGCTTTCTTTTATGAATAAATTGCCCCAAGGATAGGTCAAAACAGAAATACTTATGAATAACTACAAATTCTTAAAGCGCTGAGTGTCTACTTTCGTATAAGGCATTAACCACCACTGTGAGTGTGGAGTGACAAAGAAATTAAATGCTGAACATCAGCATTTTGGGCCTCGGGTAAAACAGAGTTAACCACTGAGCCATCACATCGAGCTCAGCTAGCGTGTAATGATTAAATGCGATCTTTTATTGGAGATGTTTTAGTGATCTATCCAAGCTTAAAGTCAGCCTCAGTCCTATAATGCATCATTTAAATGAGCAAGTGTACTGGTTTATGTGTTATACAACAATAAACAACCCAAGTTGCTAGTAAATTTCTGTAAAAATTTACAGTGTTTATGGTAAAATTGTGTACACACATTGATTTTTTTCCCCTTCATTTTATTTTTCATTTTTAAAGCAACGCATTTACTTTATTTCGTTCGCAAATCTTATGACATGGAAACCATGTAAACAGATACATGATAGTAATTACAGCTTTTCAAATTAGTGATAATGTGCATGATGCCTTATGAGGCAAACGCTAGAATTTTGTCTTTTGAGTGTTTGATACTGATGAATGGTGTTCTATATGATTGGTGACAGCTTGTCTCTGAAAGCAGATTATATGCACTATAATTCAGTCTCGCTTCAAAACGGGAGCCGTGTAAAACTGAATTTAGTCAAAATGCTAAAAATTCCAATCTTAAAAAGCAGCTCTAGCTCTAACCATAACCACTACAGTCAACCATAACACTAAGGTCATGCTCATTATCTCCAGTCTCAGTGCTGTTAGCAGGCTGTCCATGTAGACTGCCAAAGTAATGTAATGCCTCATGCTCATGTTGGAGTTGTTCTATATTTAGCGCTGTCTCTAGTATCTACAAATCACAATTTTAATCGAGGTTAAACTGTGAACCAGACTCATGATGATATAACTTCATTTTTTTGCACAGAAATTTGGACAGATCATTATTAGGAGTTGATACAAGCTAAATATTTTTGTTCTAAAGTGAGATGAATTATTGACACTTGAGAAACCTGAGCTCTGTGGATTGCTGTTGGTTATTCTCTACTTCTTCCAACTAATGAAACCGATCAAGCTCTCTAGCCAAATTCCAGTTTGCATTTAAGAAAAGAGCAGTTCAAAAGTGTTGAGCTCAGGCTGAGGAATTACTGAGTAGACGTACGTGATGCATAAGAGTGGAGACCTGAAGCTAATTGACAGATCATTTTCTATTTGCATTTGTGACATTTGAGCAAGAATCTCAAAAGGCTGATTCATCCTACTGAAGCTTATTCTGGGAACATCATGCACACTCTGACCTGGAAAATATTTTATCAAGCCATCATGAGAAGATGAATAAAAAAAAAAAAAGAGTCATTTCTTCTACTACTTCTATTTTTAAGTAGGTTTTGGACTACCAAAGTGCACGCATTGTAGATATTCCCTCCTGAGCTCATGGCCACTTCATTAGGAACACCCTACTAGTATTAACAGGAGTAAAACCTGATGTGGCCTTCTGCTGTTTCAGTCCATCAGCCTCAAGATATGATGTTTTGTGGGTTCTAAGATAGTTTTCTCTTCACCATGGTTGTAAAGAGTGGGTGTTTTAATTACCGTAGCCTTTTCCATCAAGTTCTGCTCAACCCGCACAGGCCTTTCTGTTTAACAAACCATTTCTATTGCTCATCGAAATGTAGTGTTTTTTTGTTCGTGTGTTTTTCACTGTGTGTGAAAATCCCAGGTGATCCTCTGAATTATTCAGAATATTCTGAAATATTCAAATCAGCCCTGTGCCAACAAGCATTCAGTGGTCAAAGTCAATAAGAGACCTTTTGTTGATGTTGATGTGTGATCTGAACATTAACTGAAGCTCCTGATTTGTATATGTTGATTTTATGCACTGCAGTGTTGGAGAATTACATAAATAAGTCTAAAGGTATTCCTAATAAAGTGTCTGGTGAGTGTATAATCGAGGTGCTAAAGGAAAGGCGTATATTTATAATTAATCTTTCTCAATATGTTTTGTTCCTGATTCTTCACACAAGGTCATCTTCCACTGGCCAAGTTCAGTTTCTCTACTGAGGAATGCAGGTACTAAGGACATTTAAATCACAGATCATCAAGTGTGTTTCATCTTACTTTGAGATCAGGAATCAAGATTAATAACTTGCTAATGAGAACAACTGAAATAGACCCTCTGCAAAAGCAAAGGAGGTGACTCATAACTGTGACATTTCGGTGTTCTCCCTGTTCATCAAACATAAAAGATACTCGAGTCTGGATAGCATCTCCATTTTGTTCCCATGTTTAAGGTCTAGTGTGCTAAATAGTATGGGGAAAAATAATGTGCAGCTACTAGTTCCTATAGTGAAGTAACCTATATAAATATAATATGATTGGGGTATAGGACTGCTGAGGTTAGGGTTAGAGGTTAATTTTTTAGGCATATAGCAAACATTGTATTATTTAGCAACAGTAAAATGCAGGCCAATTAAAAATACTTTAGAAAGATGGTAATTCTTATTTGTGTGTCTGTGTGGTTTTCAAGCAGTTCTCACTCCAAAATCCCCATGTCCTCCTCTGCGTAATTCGTGCTTGTTCATTCTGGTGAATTAGCGTTCTGCTCTGTTTACACACAGCTCATAATTTATTGATGTTTCCTGCATCGATTGTCTCCCCCTGTTTGGCTAATGAGAAGCTCATACTTTACCTTTACAAAACCCCTGTGTGCTTAGAGCTAATTAGACACTGCTCTGTTATCTTAGCCATAATTAATGCTCTAGTCCTGCTTACACACCCACACACACACACACGCACACACACACACAGAAGTCTCCTTAGAGTAATACTCATTTCGGGAGTTGTGAGACATCAGAATGTGAGCAATGTATGATTCACTAATCATTTCAGTCTCTTGTGCGTCATCTCTCTTTTTTTTCGACATAGACAAATGAATACTTTTTCACATTACAATTTAAATGAATAATCAAAGCAAGCACACAGGTTCTAGTGGCCCTATTATGCACCTTGGGAAAATGTCAGGCATTAAAGCACAACAGACCTGAATAGACATCATTAATTATACTGTGTCTGTGATTTAATTAGGTAACAGAAAATAAGAAAAGCCATGCGATGATGAAGTAACCCACTTTAGTGCAGTCTGGCTTCTGTTAATAGTCCAAAAAGCAGTATACAAGCTCTTTGTATCTTGGCTTGTGCATTTTTATTTATCTTATTTCTAGTTCATTTTAAAACTTTTGTCCTCTTTTTCTCATTCTTTCATTCTCCTTCTTCGTTTCCTGGAGGGTATCACAAAGGTAACAGACTATGTTGGTCAGTCACTATCCCCGGCCACAGATTCCAGCTTCTTTTGAGGTATCTCCAGATGTTCCCAGGCCAACTGTGACATGCAATTTCTCCACTAGGTCCTGGATTTGTTCCAGGCTTTCACCCAGCAGTATATGTCTAATCCGACTTCAAAAGGAGCCAATCAGGGACCATCCTTGTAAGGTTCCTAATCCAGCTCATCTGCCCCCTCTCAATTCAGCAGAGCAGCAGCTCTACTTCACAATCCTTCCAGAATGTCAGGCGCCTTACTTTATCATGGAGAGCAAATCCAACAACCCTTTGGAAGAACCAAATTTTTTGCAAACTCTCCAGGACCACAGTTGTGGATACATGGATCGACCAGTAAACAGAGGGCTTTGTCTGCAAATGGAACTCTGGCAACACCACAAGAGACTGCAACAATAATTATGACACTTCTTCAGCTGGTGGCCTAAAATATCTTAAACTCTTTTTTTGTGTCACTTTTGGAAAAAGAGAATGTGAAGCAGCATTTTAATCACACAGTCCCAACCTTGTTCAGTGCCTTCAACGTACTATATTGCCAAATGTTTCAGGATTTCTGCCTTTACATGCACATGAACTTTAATGGCATCCCATTCTTAATCCGTAGGGTTTAATATGGAGTCGGCCCACCCTTTGCAGCTATAACAGCTTTAACTCTTCTGGGAAGGCTGTCCACAAGGTTTAGGAGTGTGTTTATGGGAATTTTTGACCATTCCTCTAAAAGCGCATTTGTGAAGTCACACACTGATGTTGGATGAGAAGGCCTGTCTCCCAGTGTCTGCTCTAATTCATCCCAAAGGTGTTCTGTCTGGTTGAGGTCAGGACTCTGTGAAGTTCCTCCACACCATGTCTTTATGAACCTTGCTTTGTGCACTGGTGTACAGTCATGTTGGAACAGGAAAGGGCCATCCCCAAACTGTTCCCACAAAGTTGAAAGCATGAAATTGTCCAAAATGTCTTGGTATGCTAAAGCATTAAGAGTTCCTTTCACTGGAACTAAGAGGCCAAGCCCAAACCCCTGAAAAACAACCCCATGCCATAATCCAGAGGTTTCTGCTGCTACCTTTGGAAGGGAGGGCATCTACTCCTTCCATCACTTAACAATATCTTTGGTAGGGGTCATCACTCCCCTGCACTTGCCTAGCAAAACTTGTGTATGGTATTTTCTCCCCTTTCTGGCACTTAATTGTGTATCCACGATCTCTTAAAATTTTAAACATGCCAAGTGATTCTGCAGCCCTTCTGGCTCTGCCAAAACCCTTTTTTTCTACTTACTGTCTTTCCTTTCAACTGGTGTCCAGCTACACATTTAAGGGTTACTGCAATGAGAGACACCAACAATTTTCCATGCACTCATTGCAGCAGACTCTGTAATTTAGGAATTGAACACGGTCGATTGAGACTCAATGTCACCAAACTCATTCAGAACATGGCAGACGCTTTCAAAGGTGTGAGTTAAATTTGACTCTCCCTAAAGTTTCTGCCAGATGCTCCAAAGCAATTCAAAAGACTCTGGGTTGACGAGATAAATCTGGCCAGCAACAAATCCAGCTCATAAATAATTGGTGACCAGATGACAGCTTTATCCAGCTATGGACCATCTGGCATCAACTCTGTTGGTACAATCACAAAATCAATTATTGACCTTTGGCTCAAGGTGCCCTTTTTCCAAGTATATTTAAGAAGAACATTGTGTTCGAACTATTGGTAGTCTGTGACTTGCAGAGAAGTCTAATAATATTTTACCACTCAGGTCTGGGAGGCCATTTCTTCCATGCCCCAGGTTTGCCTGTCTAAGACTGTCCATCACATGACTGGCATTGCACCAGAAATATCATCCTGCAAGGGTTGATCCTACAAGATGGCTCCATGAACCCATCCAGGTTATATGGGTGGCCTGTTACCAGACTTTTAGGCATCACTCTCAGATCTGGCTCCAGGGATTGGTCCTGGTAACCCCAATTGAACAGACCTATTTTGTACCTTCCATAGGGGTCAACAGGATCACTCCTAATTCTGCATCAATGTCCATGCATCGGACATTGGAGCATCAAGGTCCTGGTAACCTGAAGTACACAAGCTTATTTACCACAACATCTCTCAACAAAGGGGATATTTTTGTATTTTGGATTTTTAAACATTAACATTTATTTTTAATCATTGAATTTTTTTAAATTTAATTTAATGTTAATTAATGTTCAATATTTGACTCATGTAGCAGAGAGAAGAGTTTATACCAGTTTATGAATAGTAGCCAGTGATGTAAAGTTAGGTCC
This sequence comes from Hemibagrus wyckioides, assembly GCF_019097595.1. Classification (NCBI taxonomy): domain Eukaryota; kingdom Metazoa; phylum Chordata; class Actinopteri; order Siluriformes; family Bagridae; genus Hemibagrus; species Hemibagrus wyckioides. The sequence goes on along the minus strand of NC_080730.1, from coordinate 9,444,090 downwards.
TGCTAAATTAGCATGTTAATATCATCTTCAAAAAAATTGCAGCTGATTTTTTTAATATTTAGTGCAGTGTACCTACAAGATAAACCTGGCGATTTCACTTGTACTGATTCAGTGGTTTTCCAAATGAAATTATCTGTTCTCTGGATAATAAGATGGGATAGCAGTAGCAGGATCACCAAAAATAAAGATTATATAAGATGAATTACTTTGTTCATCTTCATTACCTGTTTTATTGTTTTTTTTTGTCTATCTAGTCCCCCTATTATTGTGTTTCTGGGACAATGAAAGAGACCCACATGCACACCTCAGGATCAAATCCCTGCATCACCATGCTGCACCGTAAAAGAAAATTATTTCATGCATAATAAAAACCTCTTTTCTGTGGCTGTTTCAGAATGCTGAAGGATTCAACATGAGCATCCCCATGCCTGGCCACCCTGTGAGTTTTTCTGAAACGATGATTGCTCAAGCACAGACAGATGTGGAGCAGTTGGAGGCACTGATCTCAGCACACGACGTTGTCTTCCTGCTTATGGACACGCGGGAGAGTCGATGGCTCCCCACGGTCATCGCAGCTAGCCAAAGAAAGGTATTTTAACTTTTACTGGTCTGAATAATACATCAGTGAAGATGCGAATGTGTGTATTTCTTGACTAATTGGCATCACTGTATACACTGCAGCACATATTAGAGGGCGAAAAAAAGTACAGAAAATATTATCGAATTATTAGACGCTTCAGTGACTTTTTGCGTCTTTTTCTGTCTAGTGAAGTTAGGAACATAGCTATATTGGGTTCCTAACATATTTGCTCTTTCAGCTTGTAGTTAATGCAGCTCTCGGATTTGACACCTTCGTTGTAATGAGGCATGGCCTTAAGAAACCCAAAGACTCAGATGCTGGAGACTCCAAAGAATCATCTCCATTGTCTGCATCAGGTTCCTCATCCGCCTCAACTCCAACAACGCCAGGTAGGACAGATGGGTCCAGAGAATTGTATCAAATTATTTTATTTGATTGAATTTGACAGTGATGAAAAAACTCCTCAGGACCTATCTTTGTGGATTTTTTTAAATATATAAATAATTGTAGGGAGTGCACAGTTCTGTCTAATGAATGAATGTTATGATTACTGAAATAATGGTGTGGCAGATGGTGATTGCATCAGGGAAGTAGAATTTCTTTAATGACTCTCCAGGACAACCATTTTATGCCATTCCTGCGTCATTTTTCCTGCAATGGCTTTCAGTCAGTCAGCAGGTACATTTCTATTTATTCATTCAGCAAACAGAACATACCATTCCACTGTGAAAACAACACTGAACTGATGTTAACAAGCTGTAGTGGAAGAACAAGATGTTCTTTATCCATATGATATACTGTGTGTTATGTTAACCCACAAGAAAAGCCTTTTGAAACAGTCATAAATATGGAAGAATTGTCATGATGACTTTGCTGACCTTTTATGAACATTATAGCACAGTTATTTAACCCTTACATAACCTGTACTGTGTGTATATTTTGTTAACCCCATGAAGAAACAATTGGAGGTGTTGTAAAATCTTTCACTGGTGCTTCAGACTAGAGACCTGTGCATGCAAGACAAGAGACGTGTGTGTTCTTTTTAGAAATAATCCCATGTGAGTTCTTAAATTTATCCTCACATGATATATTTTTTCATCTAGGGAAAAGAGATACACCGATCAGGCATAACATTATGAGCAGTGAGAGTTGAAGTGAATAAGACTGATGATCTTCTCATCATGGCACCTGTTAGTGGGTGGGATATATTAGGCAGCAGGTGAACATTTTGTCCTCAAAGTTGATGTGTTAGAAGCAGGAAAAATGGGCAAGAGTAAGGATTTGTGCGAGTTTGACAAAGGGCCAAATTGTGATGGCTAGGTGACAGTGGATCAGAGCATCTCCAAAACTGCAGCTCTTGTGGGGTGTTCCCGGTCTGCAGTGGTCAGTATCTATCAAAAGTGGTCCAAGGAAGGAACAGTGGTGAACCGGCGACAGGGTCGTGTGCGGCCAAGGCTCATTGATGCACATGGGGAGTGAAGGCTGACCCGTGTGATCCGATCCAACAGACGAGCTACTGTTGCTCAAATTGCTGAAGAAGTTAATGCTGGTTCTGATAGAAAGGTGTCAGAACACACAGTGCATGATGGGTCAGGGCTGTTTTGGCAGCAAAAAGGGCACTAACACAATATTATGCAGGTGGTCATAATGTATGCCTGGTTGCTGTGTATGTTAAAAAAAAACGTAATTATTATAATAGAAGTAGTAAGTAATTATAAGGTATGTGAGCAACAGCATGAAAAAATCGCAAGCCTAAAAAGCACTAAATTGAATGGAAGGAGAAGACGGCATTGATATTCATGTCATATCGCAAAAGCTGTGGGTTTAGGCGTTTTGTGAAGGTGGTGAGGGAATAGGCGTGACCTCTGAGCCATTGTGATTGACTAACAGCAGAGAAGCCAGATTCATTTTAAGAATTCATTTTTTTTACTCATTTGACATCAGCAGTTCGCGTCTTAAAATTTATGATATAAACTAGTGATAATTTAAGATTTTCTTAAGCATAAAACAATCAGGGACAATAGTGGCCATGGAAATTCTTTATAACTTTGGCTATTTGGTTGCAAATGTAGTTCATTAGCTAGTTAGCTACCTTGGATTGTAAAAGGTTCCATTACGGATTTTTGTTTTGTTTTTACTCTGTACAGAGGAGAGTTTCTTTATTTTTATTCTATGAAAGTCCCTCATTATCAATGCCTAATATGAAATAATTCTCTAGTTATTTGTGCTAGTTAAGCGTAATAATTCTCACTTTTGTCTAGTGTACCATGTAGACATTTTTTCGAGTTTGCTGCAGTGTTGGTTGCTGTTGCAGTGAACTCTTCTTTGCTTTAATTGGCATCGTTAATTATGGCATACTATCAGATAGCTGTCATTTCGTGTCATCTGTTAATAAGCACAGCACAGTTCACTAGGCTTATGCCACATGTATTGTCTATTGGACTTTGAATAATTTGTTTATGAGTAAATGAGCACAGTATTGGAGTCTAGTTTAAACATCAAGAAAAGTATGAATAAAAAATCCAACCTAAAGTATTATAAAATACCTGTCCTATACCAGCCAGACATGCAGAGGTAAAAGTTTTGTTCGATTCTACATGTACTAACATACTTCATTAGCTTTCACTTATTAGTTTAGCTTTCATTTGCTAAAGCACTCAGACTTCTCTGAAACGAATGAATAAATTCAACCAGGTGTGCATAGTTTTGAAAGACAATGATCAGCATATAACATTAATACCATCTGCCTAATATTATGTAGGTCCCCCTTGTGCCACCAAAACAGCCGCGACACATCGAGACATAGATTGCACCTGAAGGTGTGCCATGGTATCTTGCACCAAGTCGTTAGTAGCAGATCCTTTAAATTGTAAGGTGGGGCCTTCATGGATTTTGTCCAGCACATCATCCTAATTTGCTGCTCAAGTCAACACTGTAAGCTCTTTATCAAGTTCCTGTGTGGCAGAGAGCATTCTCCAGCTGAAAGAGGCCACTGCCATTAAAAAATACTGTTGCTCTGAAGGATTGCACTTGCTCTGCAAGTCACTCTGACTTGTCTGTGGCTGTTCAGCTCCATATACAGCAGGCTGTGATGCACTGTGTGTTCTGACACCTTTCTTTAAGAGCCAGCATCAGCAATTTGTGCTAGCTCTTTTGTGGGATTAGTCTAGACGGACTAGCCTCCACTCAGCAGTTGTTCAGCTGTTATTGGTTCACTGTTTGTACTTCCTTGAACCACTTTTGGTTGGTACAAACCATTGCATTTTGGCAACACCCCACAAAACCTGCTGCTTGAGAGAAGCTCTGACCCAGTCGTCTAGCCATCACAATTTGGCCCTGCTCTCAGATCCGTAGACTTGTCCATTTTTCCTCCTTCCAACACATCAACTTCAAGAACGGACTGTTTACTTGCTGCCTAATATATTCCACCCTTGACAGGTGTCATTACAATGAGATAATGCTATTCGCTTCACCTGTCAGAGGTTTTAATCCTATGGCTGATCGGTGTAAGCTGTGTAGGGGGAACAAGTGTGTTGTCAGACTTGTAATTGGTGAGAGTAAATCTAGTGAAAGAAATTCTGGTGAATAACTAGTAGACACTGAAATGTCACCAATTATTCAAATGTTGTACCGCAGATTGTAGCCCACAAGACCAACATTAACCTCATTACAAAGCAATCATCGAGTTCATTTCGTCTGAGCTTTAAAGCAATTTAATGTCAAGCTCTATAATTAGATGTCTCTTCCATCTCTCTCTTGTTTTTTAGGCAGGTTTGAATTTGAGAATAAAATGAATATTTTAGAAATCCAGTAAAAGGTCATTTTAAAGCAGGCTATTTCTAATGTGCTTTTGCTTCAGGAATTTTTCAAAACTGTTGGTAAAGGAGATGTTTGGAAAGGATTTCAATCATTCAGGTCATTTTTCACGTTAGGTGGTAGTAGTAAACTAAGGTGACTGGCCCTGTTTTAGAAGTGTAAACATATTTAACACTTAAACCTACACACACAGTGTGTTTGCATGCTTGGCAAAGCAATAAAAGAAGACGGACGGACATTCATGAGAATATGTTTCTACTGGTAGAGGTTGTTTTTAGCCATTTAAGTGCAGAAAATACTGAGAATTATATGTACATTTTATGTATCTGTGTATGATTTATACCTGTGTTCAAGGGGTATCATAAACATTCAGTTATCCTTAAATTCACACATTGAATTCATTATTTTATCTTTGACATGATAATCTGTTTCTAAATAACTGTTTGTGAGAACAAGCACTGCATTATAATAAGTATTAACTGTATTTTTGATGTGCTATAAGCATGTGCTGTAAGCATAACTGGGAAGAAATGTACACTAACTCGCCTGTTTATTCATCAATTATAACTCTATTAACGCCCTTTGCTCTCAAGACAGCCTCGGTTCCTTGTGGTATAGATTCTACATAGTGTTAGAAGCATTTCTTTGCAAGCTCCATGCAAGCTGCATGTTGACTGAATTGAATTGCTGCAGATTTGTCAGCTGCACATTCATCCTGCAAATCTCCCGTTCTACCACATCCCAAAGGTCCTCAATTAGAGTTGGATCTGACTGGTGAACTCATTGTCATGCTCATGAAAGCGGTTTGAGATGACTCGTGCTTTGTGACATGGCACATTATCATGCAAGAAGCAGCAATTACAGTCGGATCCATAAGTATTTGGAAGGTAATGTCATTTTCGTCATTTTGCCTCCATCACAATGGATGTGAAATGAAGCAGTCAACAGGAGAGTGAAGTGTAGACTTTTAGGTTTCATTCAAGGAGTTTAGCAAAAAAAAAAAAAAAATTCATTAACCATTTAGGAATTCTAGCCATATGTAGTCTATAGAATTATTTACATTTCTGGCATTTGGCAGACACCCTTATCCAGAGCAACACACAATTTATCTCATTTTATACAACTAAGGGTTAAGGACCTTGCTCACAGGTCCAGCAGGGCAGCTTGATGGACCAAGGATTCAAACTCACAACCTTCTGATTGGTAGTCCAGCACCTTGGGCCACTGGGATATGAATCCATTTTCACAGGCTCAAAAATAATTGGATATTTGACTGAAAAGTTTCCGCATTATTTCATGGCAAATTAAGGAGAAGGGTCTGGTGCTGAATTTTTGTTTGGTGGCTTTTCATGGGAACTGTCAATATGTGGTATATTCAGTTGTTGATGCATGTGAAGGAGGCCATCACTAGGCTGAAAAAAACAAACAAACATGATCTATCAGAGAGACAGCAGAAAAAAAATTGTAATGGCCAAAAAACCCCAATTTGGTCCATTCTTCAAAAAAAGGAATGCACTGTTGAGCTCAACAACACCATAATGGCCTAATAGACCTGAGGAGACAACTAATTCTTTCCTTGGTGAAGAAAAACATTCATTTAATACATCTAGCCATGTCATGAACACTTTCAAGAAGCAGCAGAATGATGGGAAGAGAAGAGAAGGAAAGAAAGGGCTGATGATCCAAAGCAGACCACGTCACCCGTCGAACATGGTGGACGAAGTGTTATGGCATGGGCATGTGTGACTGCCACTGGAACTGCATCACTGGTGTGTATTGTTGATGTGATTTCTGTCTTGTACAGATATACGTACTCAGATTCACTCAAATGCTGCAAAACTGGTAGGAGAGCTCTTCACAACACTGAGGGATAATGACCCAAAACACATCGCGAAATCAACCCAGGAGCTTCTTAAGGCAAAAGAAATGGAATATTCTCATTGGGCAGAGTCACTCACCTGACCTCAACCCAAATGAGCATGTTTTTCACTTCCTGAAGACAAAATTGAAGGCAGAAGAAGCCACAAACAAGCAACCTGAAGAAGGCTACAGTGAAGACCTGACAAACAGCTGAAGAAAGGAAACTCATCCTTATTGTTAGATAAGAACTTTCGAGCCTGTGAAATGGACGGAGTATGTAATTGATAAATGGTGAATGCGGTATTTTAAACACCTTGAATTAATGCCAAAATTATATACTTAAATCACATCTTCATTTCAATCCATTGAGGTAAAATAACAAAAAATGATGTCACTGTCCAAATACGTATGGACCTGACTGTTTAAAAAAATTTGACCATAAAAGGATCACAAGGTCTTAAAATTTCTAATTTCAATTAGCATAAAAGTCCCCAATTATTAGCAGTTTCTGAAATACTAGCACATACGGCACCAACAATCAAGCCATGGTTCAAGTAAATAAGATCACTTTTTTATTCTGATGTTTGATGTGAACATTTACTGAAACCTATATCCTGTATATTGATGATTTTATGTGTTGTGCTACTGCTGCTGATTGAGCAATATCATTGGCTCTTGATCTTTTTCTATTTCATAAGATCAAGAATCTGTATATACAATCTTTCCATGAGCCACCCAAATAATGTTATAGATGTATTTGATTTTTTCCCCCCCTCCTTATTTGAAGGAATTAGTAAAACCAACAGTCCAGTCTCATGCTGCTAATTGCTCAGGCCAATGTAATTGCTATGTTTCCATCAAAGAGCAAATAATTGCACATAATGGCATTATATTTCATTTCTGATTTTATTAAAAGTCATACTGTTCATATTTTCAGGAGCGTCTCTGTTCTCTAACATACCTGGCCATCGACTAGGCTGTTACTTCTGCAATGATGTCGTTGCCCCAGGAGATGTGAGTTTCCTACAGTATTTTCTTTAACAATCAATAGTTCTGATTTGTTGGTCATGTCCAAGAGATGTGTCTATATATTTTTTTTATCCATCCATCTACAAATAATATCCATCTTTTCCATCCCTCATCCATCCCTTCAATTGTTCTATCCAATAAGACATTCATCTATCTGTCCAAAATGTTAAATCTCTATAAAGTCTCATGCAGTTATCCAAAATCCATTCAATTCCATCCATCACTCCAAAACAGTCTATGCAGTCTGTCAAATTTCATCCATCCATCCATCCATCCACCCATCCATCTTTTTGTGTATCTGTTCATCCAGTAATCCATTCAAATTTATCCATCTATCTATCCATCAAAAATAATTTAAATCCCATCTGTTTATCCAGCCATTCAAAAAACTATTCTAACCCTTATATCTGTCCACTCATCCATGATCAATCTAATGGCTTTTGTCTATCAGTCACTCCATTATGTTCATTCATGGTCAGTAATAAAATTTCATTCAACCTTCCCAATATATCCATCTAAATCTAAAATCTTCTTACATATCAGTCCATTCGTGTCCATCCAACCATCCATCCATCCATCCATCCATCCAACCAACAATAAAGTGGAATATGGAATATTGTTCACATGTAAAATTCATTGGTGTAATGTAATGCGTCTTCTAAAACAACACAAGGCAGCAGGTCCTGGTTGTTTCAGTATGATGTAAAATTATGTGATTATGCAAACATTTATCTTTTAGTCAATTCATTCAGTTGTAATTCATTTACAGATGTCTTAACGCAGTTGTCACATTTTATTACCAAAATGTACACAGACCAGGCATAACATTTATGACCTGCCTAATATTGTGTTGCTCTCCCTTTTGCTGCCAAAACAGCCCTGACCCATCATGCACTGTGTATTCTGGCACCTTTCTATCAGAACCAGCATTAACTTCTTTAGCAATTTGAGCAACAGTAGCTCGTCTGTTGGATCGGATCACATGGGCCAGCCTTCACTCCCCACGTGCATCAATGAGCCTTGGCCGCCCATGACCCTGTCGCCAATTAACCACTGTTCCTTACTTGGACCACTTTTGATAGATACTGACCACTGCACACCGGGAACACCCCACAAGAGCTGCAGTTTTGGAGATGCTCTGATCCAGTCGTCTAGCCATCACAATCTGGCTCTTGTCAAACTCGCTCAAATCCTTACGCTTGCCCATTTTTCCTGCTTCTAACACATCAACTTTGAGGACAAAATGTTCACTTGCTGCCTGATATATCCCACCCACTAACAGGTGCCATGATGAGGAGATAATCAGTGTTATTCACTTCACCTCTCAATGCTCAGAATGTTATGCCTGATGGTGTATGAGTAACGAAAAATTGTGTTCTTTAATATTACTGTTTCTTTTTTATTTAAAATCTAGTCAACCAAGGACAGGACTCTGGATCAGCAGTGTACGGTGAGCAGGCCTGGTTTGGCTATGATTGCTGGAGCTTTGGCTGTTGAGCTGATGGTCTCCATCCTGCAGCACCCAGAGGGGTAAGAGCTACACCACATCTACATATAGACCTCTCTCAGCTCAGTCTGTTTTATAAATGGGGTAAAACTTCATTTTATATGTTATAATTATTTAACTTTCCTGTCTGGGCCACCAAATCTGGACCCCTTTTCACACTTAAAACTCAGAAGAAAACAAAAGCAGAATAAATGACACAAGTTACTGAAGTAAAAATGGTACAGCATTATAGGTGCTATTGTAGAGTACTTTTTCACTTTATAACTTTATGCTCAAACAGTAGATGGGGGGAAAAAACATTTTCTCATAATATGTTTGCACTTTCTTTGATGTTTACTCTCTGTAGATATCTCGGCGTAAATAGAGCCCTTGCTGTTTCGCTAGACAGAGCTGATATCTTGTAGAGAGCATCTCTTCAGGTGCATTAGACGATTTCAAGAAAGCCTGATATGGCTGAATAAAAGGATCTGCAACAACAACAAAAAAAAGATAATAGAAGGAGTCTGTTGTCTTTTTCAGTTTAGTATAGTGGCTGTGATTTCTGGGACATTTTCAAGTGCCTTTGAATCTGTGTTATGGTGAGACAAACCGAATCTCCCTAAAAAAAAGTTCCGAGTGAAAGTGGTGCTCGAACATGGCATCATTTAAAGTCTGAAGAGAGAAATCTGCTATTAAAGGTCTGTGGTGATAGACAGGCTCTCATGGCATTATAAAAGTCAAGTTAAAAAAAAACAAAAAAACATCCATTTCACAAATTCCACCATGCCCTTCTGACTGCTGCCGTCCTGCCGACTCGTATCTCACGTTGCCTCAGACTCAGCTAGCAGCTTTCAGCTGAAAAATGAGTTCTGGCAAAAAAAAAAGCCTTGATGCTGTGAGGTGAAAAATGACTTCCTGCCAGGCATTGTGAGTTTGGACAAAAGAGACGGAATTTTAAATGGCACTTTTATATCTTGACATTTATATTTTAATTGAAATGAAAGCTCATTTATCATTTCAGTGAGAGATATACAGGAAAAATACATCCGATTAACTGAAGAGCTCTTCAAAGCAGAGACTGCTGCATTTACATTTTTTTATTAGCTCTTGCTCTTAATAAATCAACACAGTGTTGATTCGATCAGACCACTCCATTTTTAGGTAAGCAAAAGTAAAGGAGCAAAAGATAAATAACACCATAATATTTCATTGCAAATCTCTTGTGATCTAATTGTTGGTTTATTTTTCCTTTTTTTATGCTTTAGTAGGCTTTTACCTCACCAACACACACACACACACACCAGCTCCTTTCTTATGGCCTATTAACATGTAGTTACTCCTTGTTCTGTGATTTTAATTAAATAGGATGCTATTCTTGGTTAGTATATTACATCTTTTAAGATTAGCATGCTATTTTTATCACTGTATGCAATTAATTACTGTCAAGTGATTCCCTCAATGAAATAATGGCTCATCAAGCAACCAAAAATATATTAGGACCTAATCAATGACAAATCATTAATTGTTCGTTTAGAAATGCTTTTTTTGGTAGGAGGGGATTTTGGCAACCCTAGTAGGTTGTTTATAGCTTCAGGATGTGTGGTGATGCGAGAGAGAGAGAGAGAGAGAGAGAGAGAGAGAGAGACTTACTCTCAGATCAGTCAACTGAAATATAAATGGATTTCAAAGCAACTGATGCATGGAATGAGAAACTGAAAGACGGAGCAATCCAGACAGGCTTTTGTATTCATTGCGTGTCATCTGTCTATTTTTGTCCTCCCTCTCTCTCTCTCTCTCTCTCTCTCTCTCTCTCTCTCTGTCTGTTTTGCAGTGGATATGCGGTAGCAAGTAGCAGTGATGATCGCATGAATGAACCGCCAACCTCACTCGGCCTCGTCCCTCATCAGGTTAGTGAGTGCAGTCATCCAGAAAGTTCCTCCCTTCTCTTCCTTTATCTGTACCATCCAGCCGGACACAGGGCTTATGACGAATGTTACACACAGATAACACACAGATTAACATCCTACATTTCAACAGAGCTTAAGGTGTTTTAAAGAGCTACTCCATATATATATATATATATATATATATATATATATATATATATATATATATATATATATATATATATATATATATATATATATATATATGATTCTGCACTGTATAATCTTATTTTGATCGCGTCTGAGTCACTGATGTGTTACTCATGTGTTTCATGGGTTGGTATTAGACCGTGAATCAAAGACGTGATGTCCTCTGGAACAAGAGGCGCAGGCTTATGTGACAGGCAGGCTGTCAAAACGTGTCTTTGTGCTCATCTATTCAGCACAAACTCTCCAAGTTAATGAGAGATCAGACAAAATCCGGCCTTGGGAATGTTTTCTTTTAGAGGCCAGGTAGTAGTGGGACATGTAGAATTGAGACTTGAGATTGAGAATTGGACATTAAGAAACGGGAAATTGTAATTTTACAATTAGAAAAAAATGTATTTTTTATCCTTTGAAAAGAAATGCAGCACGAAGCAGTACAGTCTGTGTAAAGATTTGTATATGGAAGCAGATTTTCTTTGATTTAATCATATAGCAGATAAAAAAGGAATAAAAAAAAAAAATAGAATTTGTTTAAGCTCATACACCTCTCTGAGACCAAACACAGCCGTGCATTACGAATACTTCTGCTATGTTATTTGGAACATAAGAAGGTGAAGCATAGAGATTTATTGGCACTATATAGCAGAGACAAAGGTTTACATTCTGTACTCTAACAGGAACATTACAAAGTACATCATGAATATGATTTTATGGCCTCGAGTGATGTTAAAAAAAACATGTTTTAGACTAAGACTAAGTAAAATTTTACTGGTCATGTCTTGGTCTCAGTCTACAAAGACTTAAAATGTTTTTGACTGAGACCAGGAGCACTGATTTGTGGTCTCAAGATCAATACCAGTCTCTCCGGTACTCCAAAACAAGCTGTAATTGTAGCAGAGGAGTGCTTGTTCTTTAAAGCACTGTCTGCATTTCTTTACAGGAGAGCTCCACTAATCAACAAAAACATTGACCTTATTTTATTAATTAGATGAAATCTCATACATATTCTGTATACATTACACATCATGACCTCAATTTAGTACACAACTCATTGTTGGTGTATGAGTGAAAGTCAAAGTAAATATACTGGATCAAGTGCCATTGTATTAGCTGCTATTAAATGATATCAAATAAAGCAATATATTACTTCTTAGATGTTTATTTAATTTATATTATACTGCATTTGATAGCAAAGAAAAAATATTAAAAAATATATTTTTCAAGTTATTATTTGTTAATCATTTTTAAATATAATAATTTAATACAATAATTATTATTATTATTTTTATTTTTTTTATCCCTGATTTTTCAGCCTTAAAAGCAAGTTGCTTGTGTTTGAAGGCAGCAGTCTAGATGCTATTCACAAACATTTCTTCTCAAGAAAATTCCAGCAGTCTTGACGGCATTAACTATGCACAGGTCATTTGCATAATCTGAATGGCGTATCCAGTAAATCGACTTAACTAGGTGCTTAACCCTCGTCTGTTTATATATGCTTTTCAGCGTAAATATTGATATAACCTTTGGGACAACAGACGGAAGTCAAATAGCACAGGTTTTGTTGTATATTTACACGGATCAGCCATAACATTATGAGCACCGACAGGTACCGACAAGTGAATAACACTGATTATTTCCTCCTCATGGCACCTGTTAATGGGTGGGATATATTAGGTAGCAAGTGAACATTTGTCCTCAAAGTTTGATGTGTTAGAGCATCTCCAAAACTGCAGCTCTTGTCCATGCTTTTTTCTTTGGACATCTCAAAAAGCTTTCCACTAGAGTGTTATTAAGGTCAGGAAAGTGATGTGTAGTGAGAAGGCCTCGTGCACGGCAGCATTTGCAGTTCATCCTGAAGGTCTTTAATGGGGTTGAGGTCAGGGCTTTGTGCAGGTCACATGGATTCTTCCTAACCAATCTTGATAAACAATGTTTTTGTGCACAGGGGCATTGTCATGCTGGAATACGTTTGGGAAATTGTAATTCTACAGTATACACAGACATGCTGTACAGCTGTGCTTCAAATACAGCTGTGATGGTCAGGTGTCTCCGAACTTTTGACTGTCATTATAATCATTATAATAGACCATTATATAGAAATGTGTATAATATAGTATATATATAGAAGTGTGTAGTAAGGGATGTGGCATGAGGACTTGCTTCCTGTTTCTTTACAGCTGTGGTTAATATAATTGTTGTTAAATATGTCTCATTCAGAATGTTGCTGCTGTGTCATTAGAGAAATTTACGTTTACATTTCTGGCATTTGGCAGACGGCCTTATTCAGAGTGACTTACAATTTATTTTATTTTTATACAACTGAGCAATTAAGGGTTAAGGGCCTTGCTCAGGGGCCCAGCAGTGGCAGCTTGGGGTGGACCTGGGATTTAATCTCACAACCATCCAATCAGTAGTCCAACACCTTAACCCCTAAGCTACCAGTTATCTGTTGCTCATTCTCTTGCTCACACACACACACAAACACACTTACTCACACACACTCTTACACACTTGGGCATTAACACACGTGGCATCACAGCACTTTACTTCAACGATTGTATGTATTTATGAAAAGGAACCCAAGAGGATATGATATCATCTATACAGTTAACCATAAGCACTGCTTCAAACGATCCTTTCCTGTCAGGACTAGCTCTCATGTATGAAACAAGCCGGAGCCAGGTCTTCCAAAGGTCCCGCTCTTTCAGGTGCACACACTTTCGCAGCAAACAATTAAAAGAGGGAGTAGTGTCAGGTGGAAGACTCGGATACGAATGCGTAAATCAGTAATGAATAGGATTCTTTGGAAAGCATTACGTTCTCAGCTCACTTATCACACTCTTATTTATTTTCCCTGTTTAACAGTCCAATGCTCGGCAGTGTTTGCTTCACTTTTATAGCTCCCTGCTCACACACACACGGGGAAAATGAAGAGATAAAAGGATCCCTGATAACCGGGATGTTTTTAATCACGTTTAGCAGAACGTATATATATTAGAGGTTATATATTACACCATTCTCAGTAATTTTCCTCAATGAATTTTTCAGCTCATGTTTGATTTAACTACAATGATTAGGAAGAACACAGAATAAATGATAAGAATTCATTTAAAAAATCAGACAACATTGATGTATTTCATTTAAGCCACAAAGTTATCTGTGCAACAAGTATAGGAACTTATTAGATCGTGACATACACCGATCAGGCATAACATTATGAGCACTAATAACACTGATTATCTCCTCATCATGGCACCTGTTAGGGATATATTAGGCAGCAAGTGAACATTTTGTCCTCCTCTGTTAGAAGCAGGAAAAATGGATAAGCGTAAGGATTTGAGCGAGTTTGACAAGGGCCGAATTGTGATGCTAGACGACTGGATCAGAGCATCTCCAAAACTTCAGCTCTTGTGGGGTGTTCCCGGTCTACAGTGGTCAGTGTCTATCAAAAGTGGTTCAAGGAAGGAACAGTGGTGAACCGGCGACAAGGTCATGCGCGGCCAAGGCTCATTGATGCATGTGGGGAGTGAAGGCTGGCCCGTGTGATCCGATCCAGCAGACGAACTACTGTTGCTCAAATTGCTGAAGAAGTTAATGCTGGTTCTGGTCAGAATACACAGTGCATGTTGGGTCAGGGCAGCGGAAGAGGGACCAACGCAATATTAGGCAGGTGGTCATAACATTATGCCTGGTCGGTGTAGCTCCAAACAGGGTTAAGGTCACAGCATATTTTTGTCAGGATATATTACTGACAAGAAGGACTAGACTTGCTGATGGAGGCTAGTTTAATGGCTGTAGTGTAAAGCACTATTAATGAAGCAGAAGTGATAAGATAAACAGAAAGTTCACAGATAGATGTTTACCAGACCTGCCACTGGGAATTGGGATCAACACTGGAGCAAAGGCTTCACCTCAGGAAACAGTACAGCGCTGACAGCACTGACAACAAACACCAAGCGTGACCTCATAGAAAACTGTAGACGTAACCCAGTAATGTAAACTGTGTAAAACAGCCAAGCGTACTTTATGATTTGTTTAAAAAAAAAGAAAGGGCAGTTGTTTGTTGTGTACCAATCAATTAGTGCATGTGACTCGTTATGATCATTCAAATCTGACCTTAATGATCCACCCTTGTGAATTTTAATAGTCTGTGCCATGCATCCTTCATTTCTCTTTATAATAAATGTTTCACACACTGCTACAGCTCGACCCCCTGCCTGCACGCCAAAGCCTGGCACAGCATCTCAATAACACTTCTCACAAACACATTCTCACTTGTAGATGCACACACACAGACACACACATACTCTCAAGCAGGGGGCTAATGATGAAGCTGAGGCCACTGAAGCATAACCGTACAAGCTATTAACTCTGTCTCATTGGCAGTGCAAAAGCTACACGAGACCCCAAGCAGCATAATGTCATCGCATCCCCCCAAAAAATCCCTAATTGCAAAAAAATTTCAAGCCTTCATGCATAACCAGATTAATTTTTTACAGCCAGGCTTTGGCTTTAATACCTCCTGTCAGTGCCCTTGTTCCAGGAAGGGAAGATGGAAAATCGAACGTCAGGAGCTTCATTATTTCTTTGACGTTTGCACATCTTGGAAGATTAGCATATTTTCCTTTTTCTTTTAAGTCATTTAAGTACATGCAATAGCAAATCACTTGATGTAATGACATTGCAAACTATCTTTTGAGTTTTCCAATCCTTCGAGTCAAACTACTTTTGCTCATTAGACAACACTACCCCCTGGTGGAGTATTGCATGTTCTTAAAACTTGTATTATTTGCTTTATGTTTTGGCCCTGCGATCGAACTGACCTAAGGTGCACGCCAAAAAAAATATTGGCACCCCTCATAAAAAAATGAGCACCTATGCGATAAGTGATAAGGAACACAAACAGCAAAAAGCACTGCCTTTTATTTTAGAAAGCAGCTTTTTAATAATTAATCATTTGTAATGCCTAGAGAGGACAGCAGAACTAAGACTCGTCCTGTAATGTGTATAGACTATTAAGTTAAGTAGCCTTTATTTGTCACATATACA
The DNA here is from genome assembly GCF_019097595.1 of Hemibagrus wyckioides. Classification (NCBI taxonomy): domain Eukaryota; kingdom Metazoa; phylum Chordata; class Actinopteri; order Siluriformes; family Bagridae; genus Hemibagrus; species Hemibagrus wyckioides. Next base: position 9,428,177 of record NC_080730.1, on the reverse strand, counting down.
TTACTGCACAATTTCTTTGTATATCCCATCCTTGAAAGTTGAGGTCAGAGTGCAGGGTCAACCCCTGGAGCAGAGAGGGTTAGGAGCCCTTGCTTAAGAGCCCAATGGTGGCAGCTTGGTAGTGCTGGGGCTTGAACCCTGATCTTCTGATCAACATCCCAGAACCTTAACCACTTGAGGGATGTTAGTTTATTCCTCCACACAGATCACATGACTTCCTTCTTCAGTTCAGACTTTTCAAGGTTTAGGTTAAGGCTAGTGAAACGAATAATGATTTTCTGATTAATGATTAGCTATTTCTGTCTTAATTTTTAAAATATCACCATGACCCTGTTATACAGCTGTGAACCTCATGGCAAAAGGAGCTATATTTGGGCTGAAATATTCTGATACATATAGGGCTTTCACGCTGACCATTTAGTCCAAAATAGAGCGTGAAAAATCGGTAATGTGAAATCATTCATGTGGACCAGAAAGCACACCACAGTACCGAACCCTACCTGTAGGAGGTGGTGTGGTTCGGTTGCAATGGAATCATGTTCTCAATGAGCAATGTTTGCATTTTTGAAGGAATTGAACTGATATTTTTGTTCTTATGTTTAAAGATGTGCCTCAATTCTACTAGGGTTACATATTATTACTGTATATATGTTGCATGTAACTACTGGAACTTAATATTCAACTTTAATAAACTAAATATTTTAAATTATTAAAATTTCATCTTTTGTGATGCACTAATTCAGAAGAAAAGTAAACGTTTACAAGACAAAAAAAGGGTGGCAACATTTTGGCACAGTATTGTGTATAGATTATGAGGGAAAGAGGGATTATAATATACTATGATAAGTTCTTCCAGTGGCACTTTTGCCTAGTAAGCTTTAAATTAGAGCCATTTGTGTTGATGTTTAATTGCATGAAGTTCTAAGAATTCATGAAGCCGGCCTCAAAAAAACGTATTTCAAAGACATTTGACTTTGTGAAGTCTCCGCTCTTACCCCTCTTCCTCTTCCTCCCCCTCCTCCTCCTCCTTCCCTTTTTGTCACTCACTTCATTATAAATGTGAAATGCATCAGCAGCTCCTATTCCTCTCAATCTCCTCATTATCTCCCTCGAGCCCATTCTTTAATTTGCTTTTCATTTAAGATCCACCGCCAGCAGAATCCGTACAGGGAAAAACGAAGAACCTTCGGGAACTGGCACAGAGTAATTAAAAGACATTTTGCTTTCATTTTTCTACTGTGTTTATTCAGGTCCTTGTAACAGTGTTCATAGAGAAACGCTCTTTCACTACAGAGAGGTGTTTAGTCATATCGCTCCATTTGCTGTTAACTGACTCAAGACAGAACATTAACAGGGTGTTAGTGTATTTTTGTTTTTTTTTTCATTGATTTTAGGGAAAAGTTTTGTTTTGGAGTTGCAGCGAGTCGTCTTGGAAATCCTGGAAATGTCCTGCTGCTATTTCAGACACATCATCCTACATATACAGTGGAACCTCAGCCTATGAATTTAATTTGTTCTGGAGGCGGATTCGTCGTATTTCCCATACGAAATGATGTAAATGCAGATAATCCTCACCCACAAATATATACTGTATGGCTGCTTACAAAGAACTGACCCAAGCCAAGCATTCCATGTTAAGGCTCCTCACAGGAAGTCGTGCCACCAAGCTAGTGCTAAAAATAGAACAGACCACTCAATCTGTCAACAAAAAAATGTTTAGCTTTTGAATGCATGTCGAAGGCAACACTGGTATCGTGGGTTGACGCTTTCCAAACAGCTTTCATTTATTGAAAAAAATAATAATAATGTAAAATTTGTAAACTCTCTTCGCTTGGTTTCCCACTGATGCAAACAAGTTTTGAAAGGCTCCCAGATGTACACACAACTTAGCCAGTGATTGGTTCGGTTCGTTTTGTTGGTATGCTGAAAATGCTTCATATGCTAATGAAAATTTCTAATCTTAATCTTATGAGGTTTCACTGAATTAGAAAGAATTCAGGCTGAAAGTTGCGACCAAAGTAACTAAAGCTAGTCAATTAGTTCACTTTTCTCAGCCTGACAGCCACAGAAGCCTGTGGAGAGAAGAGTTACACTGTGTATCAGATGCTGGTGCCTCCATGGGAACAGGTTCCGGACCCAAATGCAGGGATGAAATGGCAGACCGGGTTTTTTTTTTGTTTGTTTAAGAAAATAACAAAAACAGACACCAAGGGAAAAAGTAAGCAACACTAATAACAAAAAGCAGGAAACAGAAAACAAAGATAATATGGAGAACAAAACCATGTAAAAAGAGACAAGGACTCACAAACAGCAGGTATATGTAGGGAAGATAATTAGTGAGACGTAAGGAAGAGGTGTGCAGAGGCGGTAATGAAGAATAAGGATCGTTCGGGACAAACACGTGCAAGCAAAAAACGTAAACAGAAGCACATGGGAACATAATCATGTAAACCAAAAAACATACCACATCGCCCTCTGGTGTTCTGGCCGGGAACTGTCCAGCTGTCTATGACGCTGTGACCCTTGTTAAATGCAACTTGTTACAGTGGAACCTCGGCATACGAATGCCCTCCCTTACGACTTTTCGCCTTAAGAATTGAAATTTTGCAAGAAATTTGCTTTGGCATACAAAGTTTTTAGCGAATGAACTGACGCTAAGTTGTGCATACGTCCAGGAGCCGTTCAAAACTTGTTTGTTTCAGTGGCAAGCTAAGTGAAGCCATTTTTTTCAGTCAGCGAAAGCTGTTTTGAAAGAGTCAACGCATGATACCAACATTGTCTTCGGCATGCGCTCTAAAGCAATGTGATTTTTCATGCATTTTTTTGTTGACAGATTGGTGGCGTGGGTGGCCTGTTTTATTTTTAGCCCAAGCTTGGTGGCACGACTTCCTGTGAGGACCCCTGACCCTTGGAAATTGGTAATATTGGCAATATTTTTGGGTGACCGGAACGGATTATCAGCATTTACATTACATCTTACGGGAAAATTTGTATCACAGTACGAATTTCCGCCTTAAGAACTCACCTCCAGAACTAATTCATAAAAATTCGTATGCAGAGGTTCCACTTGTATATGTAACTGACCAACACTTGGTGTGTATCTCTCTCTTTAATGGATCTCTCAGATCCCACAATGTTACACGCTATCAGTAACACACAGCTGTAGGACCAGTAACTCATCACTAGCTACAACACAAGGTCTTATCAGAGCCGAGAGGTTTCGTCACAGCCACATTGCTGTACACAATAAAGTCTATATTCTTCTAACCGGGAAAACTACCTTACAATGTACTGCAGACTGTGCTCTCAGTGTCCACTTTATTAGAAACACCTGCCCACTCATTCAGCCGTTTATGTGGCAGCAGCACAGTGCGTAAAATCATACAGGTACAGAACAAGAGCTTCATTTATTGTTTGTTTATTTATTTATTAAATATCAGAATGGGGAAAAATTAAGATCTCTGTTGGTACCAGTAGGGCTGGATTATGTATTTTAGAAACTGCTGACCCCCTGGGATTTTCACATACAGCTGTCTCATAGTTTACACAGAATAATGCGAAAAACATCCTGAGGGTATGCAACAGTGGTTCCAAAATGTCCAAGTTCAAGTCTTACGGACCGCATATTATTTACATATGACATCACCAATGCAAACTAACCAGATATTAATGTATCTAAATGATTACAATTAGATTTATTATTATTATTAGAGAGTATAATTCTACTAACAATTAATGGGACACCTGATGTTGTCCGGAGCAGACCAGTTTGGTGAAATCCGGCTCAAATGGAGTAACAGCACAATGAAGTTGCGACTGTAAATTGCAGTCTGTAAGACGCGCACGAAAACGTGACTTGGTGCGCGTCATTGCAGAAAACATGCGTTCGCAAATGTATGTTGATCCAAATATGGAAAGCGTTTTTGAACTTAATAATCTGAGATTTTGTCCAGAGATGTTTCGCAGCTGAGGACACTTTTAAGCTAGCTCGCATTGTATTCTTTTCAGCAATGGCATTTTTTTTTCAAGGCTAGTTATCTTGAGAGCTCTTTCCTGAGATCCAGGTGAATATTTCTTGTCAAAAGTTGCATGGGTGTCTTTTGACATTGTAAATTTTGCATACACCCAGTATTTCACTACAAGCAGAAAGGCTGTCCATCTCGCTCGATGACAGCAAACTGATGCTTCCATTCTTCTAGCACTCTCCTGCCGTCACTGCTGATGCTGCGACTCTTCTTCTAAATAATTCGGTTTGAATGAATGAATTAATGAATTAATTTTTTTTTTTTTTTTTTAACGTGATGAGAGAGATCAGAGGAGAATTTCCAGACTGGTCCGAGCTGACAGGAAGTCTATAGTAACTCAAATAAGCAGTCTTTACATCTGTGGTGAGCAGAAAAGCAGCTCAGAATACACAACATACTGAACATTGATGTTGAGTGACTTTCCAGTCAGACAAGAACAAGAATCTGAGGCTACAGTGGACACAAACTCACCGAAAATTGGACAGCTGAAGACTAGAAAAAGATCTGTCGTAGGTTTGTCCAGTTTGAACAACCTCAGTGTGGTCTTCTGCTAAAATATTGCCTCCATATTTCCACCAGTAGTCACATGCTAGCATGTGCTCGTATTTTTTCACGTGGATCGATTCTACATAGAAACATGCATTGCATCTGTTCCCTGCATGACTTTTTGTGATTTTTTTAATACATCTTGTTCTAGGTGTGTTCCCAGTAGCATGTGACAAAGCCACTGGCACAGAGCTGTGATTTCAATTCCAGTAACAAGCAACAAAGCGACAGCAGGACAATGTGCAGCAAAATGTGCAAATTAGATATGATGTAGTAAAAAGCTCCAAATTCTAGCGCTTGACTGATTCCTTAGACCAATTCTATCGTGTACCTGTCTATCATTTCTTCAGTTTCCCACTCCAGTTAGTTCACATTTAATGTTTGAGGTCCAAAAATGGAAACGCATATGATTAAATGTGTACAGATATATTACGAAGAAAAATAACGCTTATCGATGGGTGAGTGGACAAATGAGCTTGGAAGCACATAAATTTTACCACGGAATATTGCATTATATATTATTTATTATGTAGATCTGGCATTTCGTATCTGTATTGGAAAAAAAGAAACTGGGCAGTGCATGACCTCAAACATCGACACTAGACACCCACAAGAGACGAGCTACAAGCAGCTCAAGCGACTTTTTGATGTGATTGAATTCTCAGAGATGCCTTTAGTCTGATAGTGTGAGTTAGTGTGCATGCACTTCATCTCCTGCTTGTTGCTATGATCTACACTAATATCAGTCATCAGTGGTGTATGAATCTGAGTTTTGTCACATTTGGCTGCATTCACACACCGCTCGGGGGTATTTACTTTTGCAAAGAGGGTTGTTAGGAAGGATTGTTTCAGATTTGGGCCTGGAGACTCATTGACTCATGTGGTTCATTCATTTCCTTCTTTACTATTATTCTCGTCCTACTTTGCTTTTCTGCTCATGGCCTATTTTCTTATCAGCTTTCTTCTTCTCTCAGTCCCACTTCACTCACTATCTCTTCTCTTTTCCCGTTCTGCTTTGCTTCACTTTCTCTTTGTATCACTGTTTCCGTGATTAATGGTACATCTCTATGCTAATACTTTCTTTTCTCTCTCTCTCTCTCTCTCTCTCTCTCTCTCTCTCTCTCTCTCTCTCTCTCTCCTTCACTTTTCTTATCCACAATAAAAATCTTCTTCAAGCTTTTGGTCGAATCTTCAGATCTTATGCACTTAGATGTTTTTATCAGCCATATATTTCATTGACTTTCCTGCCCACCAGATTCACAGTGCAATTTTTTTCAACAAAGCTATGATGTTTTATAAGCTTAGCGGTTCATCTTGAAGTCATCATTGACTTAGGGGATCCTTTAAAATGATTTCTTTTGGTCACTTGGCCATTTAATGTAATGTTCTGTACACTGAGGTACTGCATTAAGAATCTCCTCTGTTATAGAACCAGGTACTTACAATACATTGCACATTTGCTTGTTACCCATGCATCAAGTCTCCTTCCATTTATTATTCGTTACTGCTTTCTTATCAAAGCATGCAAAGAACGTGTTCGGATTCTGGGTTCACGTGAGGAAAATGGCGTTTATACAGCTGTGTGCAATGGATGTTAATAAATCACACCTTTATAAAGTCTCACTTGATTTACATTCACATTTACAAAAGCAGACTCTTTCGTCCAAAGCGACTTCCAAATAAGGAAGTACAAGAGAAGCGGTAGATCAGACCGTCGACAATACAAGTAGTGCTGACATACGGGATTTTAAATTAAGTGCTAGATATGTAAGAGCTAGTGTAAGTGCTGATTTATATTCATTTATTTATATTGGTTAGATTCTGTTGTCCACATTGAGGTTGAAATTTCATTCCACTGCAGGACAATCAGTTTCAAAGTTCTGGAAAGGGACCTTGTGCTTTGCTGAGTAGGCAAGAAAAAAGGAAGACTTTATTTGTCACATATACATTACAGCATGGTGAAATAATACTTTTCTTTACATATTCCAGCTTAGGAACCTGGGGTCAGGGAGCCTTGCTCAGGGGCCCAATGGTGGTAGCTTAATGATGCTGAGGCTTGAAGCCCCAACCTTCTAATCAACAACCCAGAGCCTTAATTGTAGAGCCACCACTTCCCCCAAGTCGTTAATGGATCTTAAAGAAATGGTTAGGTTACAACCATTAATTGTTGTCATTTCCGCTGTTGTATTTGGAAATGTATTAGTGTATAAATGCATTTGTGACTTGTCAGTTTTCTCTCCAAAATGTGCAGCGAGTTGCTGAGGTTAGCATAGTACATGCCGGCCTGATGGATAACGGACCACTTTTAGACCACTAGCGGCTTCTGTATATGTGTGGTCAGAAATAGCACAAAACACACTGAGGATAAATGAGACTGAAGAGTCTTCATTCTTTTACTGCGCTGGAAATATTCCAACTGAAGTTCACAGTGTCACATCGCCAGGGCTGTGCTCCATATCACCCAAACAGCAGTACTTTACAACCCCTTTACTCACCATTCACCCGGACTCGCTTTTTTGCACACGCTATAAGATCACCCCATTTATAGTTCGGCTTAAAACAGACCTTTGAATCTTGCGTAAACACTCAGTTGTGTTTTGTGATGGCTGTGGGACAGACTCCAGCAGCAGAAAGAGATCTTACCACCTGTTGAATGTGCACATGATTAATTGTACGCTCTTTCAGTTCATCCAGAGAACTCGCGCTGAAGCCGGCCAAGTCGTGCCATTAATTAGATTGTTTTGTCTTCAATCCCAGGTTCTGACAAGTAATGAGGAACAAGCAAGCACAAATCTTATGAGAATGAAGGTTACGGGATTGTCAGAATCTCCAAACAGAGATTAGTAGTGTTTTGTCCCATGTGTTAACCCTGTAACTCTGTCCACCAACGACTGTAAGAGTGTGGGGACTTTTGGCTGGTCCCCATAAACCTGTTGATTGAAGCTTTCATTTAAAAACAGAAGAAACCATAGATTTTCCTTTAAGACACTGATGTTAAAGTTATGTTTATATTAGTAGACATTACAAGAATTAGCTGCATTAGTAATTATTGTAAGGTAATGGAAGGTCCTCACAAGTGTGTGTGTGTGTGTGTGTGTGTGTGACATATGTGTTTTGAAGGTTTAGAGATGCAGGGCCTGATGTCATGGCTTATGTACACAACTATACTTCCCTTTATGATGTATTTAAATTTGTAAATGAATATGTGCATTTCTTCTGACAAAGGTAATTGGACAAAAAGTTTGCGTCTTTGAGAGGTGTTTTGGGAGACTAAACTTTACCTTACGCAGAGTTTTTTTCATTTTAAACCACGTAAAATTTAGTCTAAAATTGGTTAAATTGGTTTCACAATTCGAAAACGTAAGAATACAGCATGAACCCGTTTTTTGCGGCAGTACAGTTCACATTATGGATTCTTGACCTTACTTAGGTTTAAGCAAGAGACAGGTCACTTGTATTTTGTCTGGTGTGTTCTTGTATTGACTCCTGCTGCTGCTGTTGTTGATCGTAGGCATTCTTATAGCAGACTAGCAGCTCAAACTGACTGTATGAACATATAATAAGTTGTAGATGAAACCCTTTGTTCTACCTTTTTTTATTTGTCAAACCATTAAATATCTTCAGGTAGTCTGGAACCGAAAAAATGCACCCTAGAATTGGTCTGAGGAATCATTCAAGCTTAATGTATGGATTTGTTGCTTTATAGCATCATACCTCGCTTGCATAGAATGGAGAAAGTTTAAAAGTTTGCTTGTCTTGCTATCGAGTAAACTCAATTAAATGTGGTTCATATAGTGCTTTCAGCAAAGCAGCTCCATAGAAATCTGGATGAAGATCTATAGAGCAAGCCAGAGGCAATGCTTTCCAACATTATTTCTATATTAGTTTCTTACTTTAGAAATGAGATGTGAAAGATGATCACCAATCCTTTGCTTGGGCTGATTAAACCTTTAATGTTTATTCAGAGTAACTTTGTCATATTTATACAACTGAACAACTGTGGGTTAAGCACTTTGCTCAAGGGCTTAGCAGTGGCACCTTGGTGGTCCTGGGATTTGAACGCATAACCTTTAGTACAGGAGTGCCTTAACCTCTGAGTTACCATTTCCCACTTTCATAATAGTTTGGTGGCATAGCTTACATACGGCAAGATCTTGAAATTCTGTGGTCTGTGCGGAGTTTCTGTTCATGTTCTCCCTATGTTCACATGGGTTTCATCTGTGTTCTTCTCCCCACCTTCCAAAGACATGCTGATAGGGGGAATGAGTGTGTGTGTGTGTGTGTGTGTGGGGATAGTGCCCTTTCTTGACATCCCATCTCGGGGTTGTAGTTTCATCTCACACCAGAGTATTTGCAACCATGACCAGGACCAAATGCTTACTTAAAGTGACTGAATGAATGGAAACAAATAAATTGAAAATAATATGGAGCACCAGTGCGAATGGACAACGCAAGATAAGATAATATAAAATAAGATACGATAATCCTTCATTTGTCCCACAATGGGGAAGTTTGCATTGTTAAAGCAAAAAAAAAAAAAAGATATAGAAATATAAAATTATGAACAAACGATGCTTACAGGATTTCATATGTCTCTACGTTATTGCAGTATTCCCATACGAGATGAGATTTATTACCACCACACGATGGCACTGTGGTCAATGATTTGGCACTGGATCATCTCATATTTTTTGTCTGTGCAGATTCGAGGCTTCCTCTCCAGATTTGACAATGTTCTTCCTGCCAGCTTGGCCTTTGATAAATGCACCGCTTGCTCACCAGTGGTAAGTTATTTCACATAATATATTTTATTACATAATTATAATATTTTGTTATAAAAAAAATTCAACTAGTACTGATGTTCAAACTTCACACCAATACTCGGCTTTTAGGGGGATTTATTAATTTGTCATACACAATCTAGAATAGAGTTTCATGAAGATGTTCTTCTTCAAAAAGATCATTATTTTTAAGGATAATTTCGTTTGGCTGTCAGTCAACACCACTAGGTTCAGTGATTTTTTTAATTTATTTTTAAAATAGAGATTTCTGAGACATATTTTATGTTTACATTTTTCTATATGACTTTAGAGAGGTTCCTGTAGTCATTTTCAGTCATAGCATCGTAATTTACCAGCATATCTGTGGGGAATATTGATATCCCTTACACTTTTGTCTCATTTTTACGGTCATTGCTCTTTAAATCAGTGTTTGTCTCTTGCTTTAACTTTAATTTGAATAGCGAGTCTGATCACAAGCCCAAAATAACATAAGTGCCACCTAAATCTGAAAGCTGAAACATGAAATTAACGTTTAGAGTCTAAAGACTAATTAATATGAACAGTTACATAATTAATTAGTTACTTAATTCCAGTCCCCTCCAAAAGTATTGGAACACCAAGGCCAATTCTATCGTTATTTTTTGCTATATTGCGATGGAGGTCAAAAGATGAATATGAGACAGTAGATAAGAGTTTCAGCTTTTAATTCCACATATTTACTACTTAGAACACGTCACCTTTAGTGGCCGATATCACTAGAAATATCCCTTGCTTGCAATAACTGCATCAAACTAGTGAGCCAGCGACATCACCAAACTGTGATTCCACATTTGTGACGCTTTTCCAGGATTTTACTGCAGCTTCCTTCAGTTGTTATTTGTTTTGGGGTGGGGGTTTCCCTTCAGTCTCAATTGGGTTATGGTCTAGTGGTCATCCCCCAATGAAGTATTTTGTTGTAATGACTGTGTTTTGGGTCATTGTCTTGTTGCATGATGAAGTTCCTCCCAATTACATTAGATGCATTTCTCTGTAAATTGGCAGCAGACTTCCAAATTCAGTCTGCTGCTAGCATCGTGAGTTACATCATTGTTAAAGATTAGCGAGTCTGTTCCAAAAATGCCCATGCAAGATGAAACCATGATGTTTGAGATCATGAGCAGATCCTTTCTTTATTCACACTTTGCGCTTTCCATCAATTCGATAGAGTTTAATCTTGGTTCATGAACATTTGTGGTTTATCTTTGCATTTCTTTGGGAATTGCAAATTTACCTTCTGACTCTTACTGCTAATGAGTGGTTTGCATCTTGTGGCATGGCCTTTATATTTATGCTCTTGGACTTCTTCTTCGAACGGTTGATTGTCATATCTTCATGCCTGACCGGTGGAGGTTGTTGATGATGTCATTGACTGTTGTTTTGGGTTTCTCTTCACAGCTCTCACAATGTTTCTGTCATCAACTGTTTCTGTATTCCTTGCCTGTCCTGTTCAGTATCTGGTTGTTAGTACACAAGTGGATGAACTGAGGGTTCAAACGAAGAATAGACATTCAGAGCTGTTAATTGTTCAAATAATTAATCTAACAGGAACAGGAAACACCTGTCAGTCACATGTTCCGATATTTTTTGAAACACCGGATCGGTTCTGATCAAAGCCGCCCATGTTCCAATCGCGTCTATATGTTAATATCGTAAAATAAAAGCTGAAATTCTGATCTCTTGCCTCATATTCATCTTTTCATCTTAAGCTCCAGTGTCTTCAATGTATAGCAAAACCAAAGGATTAGTCTTGTCCTTCCCATACTTCCAGAGAAGTCTATATTTTTTAATGAAGTAATTTTATGAGTTAATGATTTTTTCATAGTTCTGCATTTGTTTCATACATTTCATTTCATCCCACGTGGAAATAAAGGTCACGTGTGTGAATTCAGAGGCCATATGGTGTGTGTTAGTGTTCAGTTGTGTGTTGATGTCAGTGGCGTATGTGAGTAATTACGGCAGGATTGAAGTGTTTTTTCCCTGGAGAGACTCGCTGTTGTTGAGTCCCATAAATCAGCTCAGATGCTCAATCTCTTCTCCATGTGAGGATTTTCTGTGTTTTTCTCCCACTCTCTCTCTTTCTGTCTTTCTCTCTCTCTCTCTCTCTCTCTCTCTCTCTCTATCTCTCTCTATTTATCTGCTATTTCTATTCCTACTCTTTCTGAATCTCTCTGCATTTCTCTATATCTGTCTTTCTCTTATTAACTGTCTCACTCTTGCTGCCTTCCTTCTTATTACGTCCTCCTGTTGTGTAGTCTCTCTGCCTTTCTTTCATGCATTTTTTTTCTTCTCTCACTTTCTCTTGCTGTCAATCTTCATCTATCTCCAGCTTGATCTTTTCTTCTTCTTCTTCTTCTTCTTCTTCTTCTTCTTCTTCTTCTTCTCTCTCTCTCTCTCTCTCTCGCTCAATCTCTCTCACTCGCTCTAGTATTGGATTGTTCTAAAATAAACAATTGACATTCACAAGAAAGTATGATAGACATGCCTCATAATCTAAGCCTAATAATAAATCAATTAAACAAAAATAACATAACCAAAGCCTAATAATAAAACAGTTGAACAAAAAAACATGTTTCTGTACAACAACATGTTAATATGGTGATGGTTTTTGCGATTGGTTTTAGTACTTTAATGCAATTCTTTTGGAGACATTGGCTGCCTGAACTGTGAAACCCATATGAACATCACCAAATGCTGCATTTCCTCCGTTGAGCTGTTTTGTCAGGTCTTTACTGCAGCCTCCTTCAGTTTGTGGCTTCTTCTGCTTTCGGTTTTGTCTTCAGAAAGTGAAAAACATGCTCAGTTGGGTTGAGGTCAGAACATTCCATTTCTTTGCCTTAAGAAGCTCTCACTGCTTTCACTGTATGTTTTTTTCGTCATTTATCCGTCTGTCTCTATAGAGCATCGTTCTATTTGCAGTGTAGCAGTAATCGTCTGAATGTGAGCGGAAAGTATATCTCTGAACACTTCAGAATCCATCCTGTTGCTTCTATCAGCGGTCACATCATCAGTAAACACCAGTGACCCAGTTCCATTGGCAGTCACACATGCCCGTGTCATAACACTACACCGTGTTTGACAGATGATGTGGTCTGCTGTGGATCATCAGCTCTTCCTTTCCTTGTCCATTCGTTTCTCTTCCCATCATTCTGCACACAAGGTTTCATCTGGTCAAAGTACCTAGTTCCAGAACTTTTGTGATGTTTTTTGTCTGATCTGATATTACCATTGGTTTAGATCTTGACCTAAACCCCATTCAGGTTGACGTTTTCTCTTGATTGGAGACTTCGACCGTGATACGTCTACCCCCCTCATGTTGAAGGGGTTGTTTTTCTTCACCAAGGAAAGTGCTTCAGTTGTCTTCCACGGTCTTGGCGGCCATTTGGTAAAAGACCTTTGGACCATTTGCTGAGTTTGCACATGCCTTTTTTTGCGTTTCAAGAATGTACCAAATTGTACAAGAAAGTTTGGTATAGTTATATATCTCACTGATAGGTCTGTTTTGTTTTCTTCAGCCTAATGAAGCCTCGCCTGGCCAAACAGGCCACACCTGGCCCTGAAACTTGTTTTGTGGATTTTGTATTTGCATACAATGTGCCCTTTACTGTGTGAGAAAAGTGCACACAGATAGACAGCTTTTTCATATCGTTAGGCAGAGAGCCTACTGAAGGTTGATTGGGCAAGAATAAAAAGTAAATAAACCATTTCCACATCATTTTGGTGAAATACATCAATAGAATTGACAAAGTAGTGTATGCTACAGGCAGAAAAACAACTTTTTAGGTCCTTTTTTTTAAAATCAATCTGTCTGTCTTATTTGTGTGTCTAAATATCTTTCTGAAAGATTTATCTGTCATTATGCCTTTTTTTTTTGGGTATCTATTCCTGTCTGGAGTAACATAGTCAAAAGTGTGACAGAAAATTTTATTGACTTAAGCAGTAGAAAACACTAGAAATCTGGGCCTGGCCTCGGTTTCTGCTCTCTGGCCTCCGTCCTGCAGTTGTGTGTGAGTGCTGTTGCTCCTGCTGTTGGATGTGTGCAAGCAGAAAACCATGGAAACAAAACAATCAAGCCTTCAGTGGACAATTGCTTGTAAATTTAGTTTTCTGTTTCCTTCTCCTTTAAGCCTCACCAAAAGAGAGCCAAGAAGCCGAAAGAACCTGACAAGAAAAGACAAGACAAATCTTCATCACCTGAAAATATCGGTGTGCTCAGAGTTTGTGTGTTTGAACCTGAACCACCACAATTTTAGTCTATTTCATTGGGGCTTTTTTTCCCCATTTCAGAGGAGGCTGTCAAAAAATTCCCTTCTGTTCAGAATACACTATAAGTGCAGCTGTTTGATAATCTGAGCACTGGATGCGAGTTGTATATATTCCATATTAATCACATAAGACATAAGGAATAACCACATGCCTAATTACGGGTGTTTACTTTCCAGTTCTAATGAACACTCCGCATAAACAGCGGCTTCAAAGAGCAAGCACAGACTCTGTGAAGTGTTATCGTGCGGGAGGCCAAAGCGTCAGAGCTTTTCTCAGCAGCTACCGAGGGGAAGTTACGAGAACCGGAGGAGGGAATTAGGCCAAGCTGGGAAGCCTCTCTCTATGTAAACCAGATGTGTTGCTCCCCCAAAGCAGCCTCACATACACACGAAGGCTGCGTCACACGGTCGCCATGGCTTAATGGGCCGCATCAGTCAGGAGGTGCCAGATCGAGGGGATCCACTGCTGGAAAATATAATGAAACCTTGTAAAAGTTGTTCCTGTGACTGCGTTGCTAAGCAAGAGTTTGTTTACAAGCACCGTCATAAAGGCAATATGAGTCCTTGTGAGAGAAATATGGGCTTTGGTATCAAAAGAAAGGAAAAACAATGCTCCTGCAATGTACCTCTAATTTTATAATCCGTAAGGGTGGAACAAGCTGCCAGAATTTTAAATACCACAATACTTAATGACAATTTTCGTAATAAACACTTTGTTTGCTAACAAAGTGCAAGCAGTCCAGTGTGGCTGTGTAAAAATACTCAAAGTCTCCTGAGTGCCACAACAGTTCACTGTGTTGATGGGAGATTGTGAATTTGAATCCCAAACAATGCTATTGGAAACAGCGTTAAGCAGGACAAAGGCAGAATTGAGCAACTGGACTAAGGAGGAGACAAGAAGCTTTGATTAGTAATAGAAAATAATGGAATGGGATGAGATCAGATGAGATATTTGACAGGAAACTATGGTGCATTTTATGGCCACTATCTTGTATTTGCATGTCACTGATTGCTTCGATTCTGCACAATTGTTCAATGAGATTACCTGAGACAAAAGCATAAGCCATTCTTACATTCTCTCTTTGTCTTTCTTATCAGTGAAGGAAAAGTTAGCATTGCCAAAACAAAACACACACAGTTTCTGACTGTGTCTTTTAAAATTCTTGATGGAAACATCTTGATGTCTTTGATAAAGCAAATGGGAACTGGAATTGTGGCTAGTTTCTGTTCCTTTTCAGGTAAAGGGACAGGCCAGTCCCCTGGTGGAGGAGTTTACCTTTGAACCTTGCGATCTTATTCACAAGAGAGCGTGAGACAAATCAAGTACTACTGCAGACAATGTACCACTTTGACAATGAAGCTGTTTTGTAGATCTTTGTTTACTGCTCAATCTATATCCCGGTCCTCACCTATGGTCTAGTTCTGTGGGTAGTGCTCGAAAAACGGGTGGAAGCAGAGAAATGAGGTTCATTCACAGGCTTTACTCTCCATGATAGGGTGAGGAGCTGGACAATCCTGTAGAGCCTTGCCTCGAACTGGAGTCACTGCACTGGGTATGTTGTAGCTTAGTGGTTAAGGCATTGGCCTACTGACTGAAAGGTGTGAGTTCGAATCCCAGGGCCTTTGAGCAAGGCCCTCAAACCTCAGTTTTTTAAAATGAGATAAAATGTAAGTCGCTCTGGATAAGGGTGTCTGCCAAATACCAGAAATGTAAGTGCTAGATTTATTTGAGAGGTGCAAGTTGCAGTGGTACATAAACAGCTTGCACAGATTCCCCATTGTTAGAGTCAACATCAGGCATTTCCCAGTGGACAGAGACCATGGGACAGATGCAGGACCTGCTTAAAAGATTTTATCTCACAGTTTGCTAGGGTACATCAGGGAATCCCCTAGGAGGAGGTGGCTAGGGATAGAGATGTCTGGGCTGAAGTCCTCAAGCTGTTGCCACCGCATCCCTCACCAGAGAAACTAAAAGGAAAATTACAGGAGAGAGAAATCGAGATCTATTTTTCACTCTGATGGGGCTCCCATGGAGCACGACAGAAAGAAGTGCACATTCCTACTTGAGATCATGAGTTTTGAATCCTGACAATGCCACAGCCATCTGTGGCCAGGAGTCTAGAGAGCAAAATTGGCCATGCTCTCTGGGGTGGGAACCTCAAGATACTCTCTCTCCCCTCTTCCCTGTGGACTCGTATATGAGGAAGAGGGCAGATTACACTTTCCTCTGAGTGTTTCACCCTGCCCTATTAAATCAGCCTGAGCAACAGTTTGAAAAATGTGCTTGGCTGGCTTCAGGTATAACAGGTAGTTTCAGATGTACACTACCGCACAAAGGTTTAAAACTGTATTGTTTTCCACACACAAAATTAGTCTGAATAGAAAATATAACAAAAGAACAGGACCTGCTGAAATCTCAGAGTTAGAAATATAATGGAAATGATTCATGTTTTCTTCAAACATTGCTTTCATCAAAAAACCCACATTTTTGCAGCGAACAGCCTGGGCATTCTAGCTGTCAATTTTTCAAGATAATTTGATTTCACCCCATGTTTCCTGGAGCATCTCCCACAAGATGGATTGGCTGATGGAGTCTTCCTCCGTAGCTGAAATCAAGCGATCCCGAACTTTTGAGTGGTAGTGTAGGTGATTGCCTTTACCCTCCCTGGTTGGTAGCTTTTACTTGATAGGGGAGAGCTAAAATGGTGGGAATTGGTAGATTCCAAATATGACCTTATATGAGGTCAATGGAATTTTCTCCCAAACTTAAAAGGAACTAAATTTCAATATTTGTTCTGTTGGACAAAGCTGTTTTTGTTGCCTGGAAACCTGACTAAGCTAAAAAGAAATTGTAGCTAGCATGATGTAATGAAATAAAGAGAGTGTTCATACAGACAGATTTAGTATCTAAATTCCAACAAGGATTAAGTCCTTATGAATCAGAATAATCTCATAATCATGCAGATTTTCTTTAAATATACACATCAAATAGACTTGTACAAGAGGAGAGAAAAACACTGGTGATCTATTTAGCTTATTCATCTGCTGGACAACTACAAATAAAAAACGAATAGCTTATATATCTTAAGTTTCTTGTTCTGTGTCCCCATGCGAAAGACTCATTCAGACTGATCGAGTACATCATTCTCTAGACTTCTCTTCTAAAATGCCCTTAGTTTCCGTCAACTATCCGATTTCCACAATTTATTTCTTACTCTAAATGTAGTTTATTTACATATTTAAACACATTTAAGTGAAACTAGGATACCATCAGCAAAACCTCCAGCTTTTCAGTACCACCTCTGTCTTCAAACTTTGTGGAAAGCAGAATGATGCCAAATTGGAAAAAAAAAAAAAAGAAAAGGAAAAAGAAAATATTTTGGTTGTCCAAAATGGCTGCTCATATAATGCTAGTGTTTGATGTTCATGTTTAAATGGTACAGTAAGTTACGTATGTCCTAAACCACAGTGAAAACTGAGTGAGATATTTCGGGAAAGCCAGTATTTTAAGGTGAGCCCAGTGGAATAGCCAAGGATTAATTTCAGTGCAGATGATGGGAATGTGATCAACAGAAGTGGAAGAATTCTTAGAATTTAAGAAATGTAATTTAAGAAACCCTGAAATTGCACTGAAATTTATTAAAATGAAAAACATGGGAACCAGATATTTTGCATTATGCTAGGTTTATTTTTTCTCATTTTGTGACCTCAATGTTGCTAAGCCTAGAATGGAGCTAGCTAGCAGGTAGCTTTCAAACAAAAACAGGAGAAATGTATATCTTACTATACTATCTAGTCATTAGAATGGGTTAAACAAACTAAGGGACACTTTTGTTTGATGTCTAGAACGGCTACTTATGGAGGAATCGTAATAATGGCACCTTCACTTTATATGAACTACATTATAATGTAATTGCTCTGCACAAAACGTTATATGATGTGTATATATAATCATCGTGTGTGTGTTATATCAACCGTTGACGAATAAGCTTTGTCATAAAATATTTTCACCTCGATATCCGTAGCGCCTAAGCTTCTGGCTGAGATTTCCATTTTGTGTTAGTTATCTTAGTCCCATAACTCTGGTCCAAACTACATTTGAGCTTTGTGGGAAGATGTGTGCATGTGATTTTTTCTTTCCTTCAACCATTCCTTCAATGCTTCTTAATGGACAGCATATAATTATCCCTTATTGAATTCAAGATTGGTTTCCTAAAATAAGCAGGCTGTGCAATTCACAACATTGTGAAGCCACTTCAGTGCGTTATATGCAGCTCCATGACTTACTTCACTGGCTGCCAGACCTCCAAACGTCACATTTGCCCTAAATTGGGGACGTTGTCGTTGTTTAATTCCATGCTACTTGGTACCATAAGTGTACTCCACCCTGTCAGTCGCCCATGTCTGGCTCATTTAAAGCAGACGCCACTCTGCTGCTCAACACACACACACACACACACACAGCTGCTTATTCATCACAGCCCACAGAAACTCTATCTCTCTGCAGAGTGAGGCTGTGAAAGGAGCACTGTGATAAGGCAGAGTGTGTATCGGAGAAAGTGGCCATGTCTGGGCCTCGGTCCTACACGTCTGTCTTTAGTCATGTACCTTTGCTTTTATTTCATTTATTTTTAATCAGATTTATTTAGCTCCTGATTATAGCAGGCATCTGTTCTTCATTCCTGCACTGTTTCTGTCTTAAGCACCTGGGACGATGCATTTATTCTGTAGCTGTCTGTCTGTCTGCCTTCCTAAGCTATTTGTATCTCTCGGTGTAGCTGTCTGTCTACCTACATAAACGGTCTGTCTACTCATCTGTCTTTCTTGCTGTCTAACTATCTAGATAACTGTCCGTCTGTCAACCTAGAGTTGTTTTTTTTATTTGTCTGGCTAGCTGTCTGTCTCTGTATCTTTCTCGAAGTATTTAGATAACTGTCTGTCTTTAGATAATTGTTCTACAGTCTACCTATCACTTTGCCTGTCTGTGTATCTCTCTGACGAGCCTAGTTAATTTTTTCTCTCTCCACTCGTCTGTTTTTTCTAGTTGCCCGTCTATCTACTGAGCTGTCTCTCTGTTTACTCATCTATCTGTCTAGTCACATATCTATCTAGATGACTGTGTGTTTGTTTACCTACCTGTCTGGCTGGCTGGCTGGCTGGCTGTCTAGCTGTCTAACTAAAACTAAAAACTATCCCTCTGTCTTCCTGTCTGTCTGTCCAGCTGTTTTCTATCTAGAAACTATCCCCCTGCCTACCCGTCTCTCTGTCTAACTATATCTAGATTCTGTCTGTCTGTTTAATTTTAAACTCACTGCACTCCTGTGCCCCTGCATGCTTCTTTATACAGACTGTACTCCTCATACATAATACAGATAATACTGAAGCTTAGCATAGTTCCATGATTTTTGCCTTATATGTCCCAATTCCTGGATTATTTTATATTGCATCTGTAATTTACAAATGACATCATTTACATTATATCTAAGTTATTTCTGACTCTTGGTATCACAGACTGTGAGTTTTATATATACAGCATAGTAATGTAGCTAATAAAGCTAATAAAGTTTAATCATTTATTTTTATTACATTTTATTTTATTTTTATTCTCAGGTCCTGGACCATTATGAGCGTGAAGGATTCCAGTTTTTGTCCAAGGTGTTTAACTCATCCCATTCCTTCCTGGAGGATTTGACAGGTCTGACCCTGCTGCATCAGGAGACACAGGCTGCTGAGGTGAGTCTTCCTCCTTCTTGTTCTTCTTCTTCCTCATTTTACCCAAACCAATATTCATCACATTCACATGCATGTCATTATAAATATACATGTGACTGAAAAATTATTAAGCATGTGAGTTAGTGGCAAAATGAATAGACAGCAGAAGAAACAGATACCAATCAAGTCCACTGGAAGATACTTAACTCTGACATGAGTACAGCGGGGAAAAAAGATAATGTATTTTACCCTTTCCTTTTACTTTCTACCCCTAGTTCTGTGTTGTTTTTCATGTAGCTCTGTGTTTTATGTAGCAGCAAAAAGCCTTTTATCAGTAAAAACCTCTTAACATGACTTTTACACATGTTGAACATCTATGAGATGAAAACAGAAATATTTACAGACATATCCATACAGACTTCATTTTTCATTTTGAAAAATTGGGTGGGGAATAAAATTTTCCTGTCTCCTGGTGTGCAATAATACAACAATTTATGCCCTAGACATTTTGTCTAAATCCATTTATTACTTAGTTTTGTTTACATTTTGGATATGTTGAGTTGTAGGTCCGCATGATTTGTACTTTTCTGTGGTATGGTAACCAGGTGGAGGTCTGAAAATGTGGGAAAGTCTTTATGCGACCCTACAAGCTCATGTACTAAAATCTCACATAGTCCTATGCTATAAGCTTCCACATGGCTTAAATGATGGTTAGCTTTTCTGCTGCATTTTTACACGTGCACTCTCACATTATGTGGCTTGTTGCACACTTTCAGAAGTGGTCACTGCAGGAGTCTGTGCTTACTTTTAAAAGTTTAAACATAGCAGGTAAATCTAATAATTATTATAACAATTATTATATTAATTAGTTTATTATTATTATTATTATTAATTCTATTTTGTTTTAATAATAATTAAAATAATAATAATAATAATAGTAATATTTATAATATTGCTTTTGCAGAAAAAGTGGTATATATATATATATATATATATATATATATATATATATATATATATAAAACCAACCATAAAAAATACACAAATATTTATTTTATTTATTATTTTATATTTGCTTTAATCTTTTCTTTCTTTCTTTTTTTTTTTTAAACATTTTTGAGTTTACAACATTTGTTAGATTGCTTCACAGCTTAGCTACAGAATACTGCCTGAGTGACCCCAGACAGGAAATATGCATTCTGAAGTGATGAACCCTATGCAAGGACCACCCCAAATGTACCGTGGGCACTTCAGAACAGTTGTTTTTGAAGGGAACAGCACATGGACACAAGATTCTACGCCTTGTTTTAATGCCGAATGAAGAATGGCAGCAACAGATAGGTGTAAATTATAACCAAAACAACTGTTGTTGTTGTCCTTTTGGCTGCTCCTTGTCCGGGGTCACCACAGTGGATCATTTGGTCCACATGTTTCGCTTTGGCACAGGTTTTACGCCGGATGCCCTTTCTGACACAACCCTCCCATTTAATCAAGGCTTGGGAAAGGCACTGAGAGTTAACACCTCAGTGGCTCGGTTAGCGCCCTGCCTGGGAATCGAACCCAGGCCATGAGAGCGAAGGATCCTTATAACCAAAACAAACAAATAAATAAATAAAACAGTTGAAAGCACTGTTTCAGCTCATAAATTCTTGGTTGTGAACTAATTGTTTCTTTCTAGAAAAAGTTAGTCCAAAGAAAGCAGCTGTTTTTAAATATTAACTGGAGGTAGCGTGAGGAAATATTTCTTGCTTTTTCAATTTGTCCACTATTAAATTTCCTGTGATTGTGAATGATTGACACTTGTGACACTTGCTTTGGGTTTATAAAAGTGTGTTCCAAAGGGATATTGATCTCGACCCCCTGCATAGAAAGTCCCTTTGGAGTTCCCACTAAGAAGTCTGTCTCTTTGAGTGGAGCAGGACATAGTCATGATCACTTCAACCAGCGTCTCTCAGTGATTTTAAACAGCTCCACTTCCTCCTTTGATGTCCGATTCAAAGTCGACTTAAAAGTGCATATTGCCTTGTCCATACTCCGGACGACTTATTCCCATGTGCCGACAAATGTGGGAGTTCATTTCTCCAACGGGACCAGAGGATTTATGGCTCAGTATCGGCTGTTTCCTCGTGAATGAGACCTTTGTTAGGTCAAACCGTGAGTGTGAGAGTTCAGATTTTCTCAGGGTTGCCTTTACTTGAGCATGTAGTCCTGACAGACTGCTTTCTGATTAAACCTAGCCCATGGGAGCCACACAATACTGTACACGTCAATGTAGTTCGAATTTCAAATGAACAAAAATAATGCAGCTATTCATTATGCTGCTCCAGGTGTCTGATAATGCACTCTGGGCTAATTGCTATACGTGTCTGAATCATTCTGACGTCCGTCACTCTGAATTAAAAGACAAAAGTGCCCGAATCCATGTGCGCAGCAGACTCCTTGCAGTCTAGGACAGCGGTGGATCCGTTGTCAGGTCTAATTTTTTGTTCTAGCTGCCAGTAATCTAGGGTCAGAGACACAAGCAGAACACTCTGAGCTTCTGATGTTATAGGTTTAGACCGTGTGATTGGCTGGAACAGAGCGATGAAGCGAGCGGCATGTGTATAATTAAATTATTATCTTTGTTCATATTCAGTGTAGCCACATGATTGCTCATGCAATATTGCTTTTATACAGCAATTCTATAGACTGGAAATTAGTATAGTAAGTAAAATTTCCGACACAATGTGAAATGATTAAAATCTGCTTGTTTTTGCTCCACTAGAGGAAATAAACCCAGCAGTGGCCATACTCATTTTCCTCTCCTGATTTGTTAATGGTTCTTTAAATTTGCGTACCCTCTTCCTTTCCCCTTCATCTGACGAGATTATATTTTAAACCAAAAGTTATATTCATGAAAAATATATTGTTTACCATGTCACGCATAGGCATGAACGATGATATGATGCTTTTTGTTATAGAAGTTTATTTATAGATTGATAGTCAGTCACTTTGTAACTGTCACAGCAGTAGCCATTTCACCAACAGGGAAGAGTCTAAACGTATTATATACCGTAAAACGTTCCTGACATCATCATCATCTTTGCAGGAGAAGTGAATTGTGGTTCACAGGGCTAATATTCTCCTCCCAAAGATCATTATTTTCTTCGTTTTTGCACCACAATTACATTTTTACAAATGAAAAGTTCAACACATTTTCTCATTTTTGTTACTTCAATATTAATATTGTGGAAAGAAACATCTTAGTTCCAGTTATCACAGCTCCTACTGGACTCTCCTTTCTCTCTCTCTCTCTCTCTCTCTCTCTCTCTGTCTCTCTCTCTCTTTCTTCCTCTCTCTGTCTTACCCTTCATCTCTCTTTTTCTAACTTTCTTTCTCTCCCTCAGTCTCACTTCTCTCTGTCTCTTTCTCTCTCTCTCTCTCTCTCTCTCCCTATCCCTCCCTCTCTCTCCTTATCCCTCCCTCCCTCTCTCTCTATAGTCTCCCTCATCTCCCTCTCTCTCCTCCCTCTCACTCTCTGACTTCCTTCCTTCCCTCCCTCCCTCTTCCCTCCCTTCACCTCTTCCACTTTCACACTCTCTCTCCACCATATCTCCCTCTCTCCCTCATTATTGATTTAAGTAATAAGAAAAAGGAAATTGTTACAAAAATGAGAAGTTGTAAAAAGTGTAAAAACTTTTTTTATTCATGACCAAATATATATATGTTATAGATAAGAGATAAACTGGACAATGGTTATGTGAATTAACACAAGTAGACATATCTGTAGCGCATATATATATATATATATATATATATGCGCTACAGATATGTCTACTTGTGTTAATTCACATAACCATTGTCCAGTTTATCTCTTATCTATAACAAGCTTTGCTTACACAAGATAAATTTTTGATATCAGCGGTCAACTCACTTTACCGTAAACCAGGCTTTACTGACAACTACGTCACTACTGCTGTCCTCTAGCTGTCCTCTAGGACATAGGAATAAAGGGAAAAGGAAATTATTCTAAAGCCAAAGTTCTTTAATTGCTGACCTATGATTAGTTTAGCTATTTAGTGCGGACAGATGAAAGGTGTTCAGGTTGAGCGCTGGTCAGAGATCCGCTTATAGCGTTCAACAGGAAATGAGTGGCAGTGCTGAATAAACAGGAGTCTGATGAGCAACCTGGTGGGTGCCGCCTCATCCTACACCTCAGGAAGTGGGGAAACGCACAGAGGAAATGAGTGTCTGAACAGGAAGCTCAGCCTCGTCCACTCCGCAACACCCACTACCTCGGTTATTGTTCAGACCCCGATGCATTTCATTCATTTCGGATTTGAACAGGGAATTTCAAACAAAAGTTCATCAACATTCTGAATTCAAAATGACATCGGTTTTATGTCCTCCTACCAGTGCACTTTTGCTCCATTTTTGCTTTAAATGATTAGGTATACAATAGTGGCCTCCATAAGTATTGGTATTTTAATGATTATTTAACATAATCATTAAAAATCAGCCAATAGAATATTCATTTAAAGGGTTATGCACAATAAATAAATAATAAATTAATTTTTTTTTCTTTCTAAAAAATATTCTCAGCTGCTTTTTTATATATATTTGAAATTATATGTCCTAAAATAATTGGCACCCATTAACAATATTTGAAATAATTTCAAACTCCTTTCAAGTTCCTGTTCTTATAAAATATTTTCATTGTCATTTGTCATATTGTCAGGTTGTCATTTTGTTTGTTTTTATTTGTTTGTTTGTTTTTCTGTTGCCTTTAACCATATATCGTGATTTATAATTCTACATTTACACAAAATGGAATGTCTGTGCCTTATTTATATAACTCACCTTAATATAACTGAAATCTGATATTTTTTTTAATCACTTAAAAATTTACATGCAAGTGGATATTAGTAATCTGTTAGTAAATTATTATTAATAATATTAGTAAACTGTGTCTTTCTACTACATGTGTCATTAACAGAGATTTTTTGTAAAATAAATTCTTATATTTATTTAAACACAGTAATGTTTCTTGAGGTCGCTCGTGATCCTGTGAAAGCCATTTCTTCTATACGCAGTTCACTATGTAGCTCTAACTAACTACTTACACATAATATCACATTCAGGGCACATGCTTTTATAAAAATGTGAAAATAACATATGGCATAAATTATATGCATTTGCTCAGAGCTCGTTTTCATTTTTAACAACACATCAGTCATTTAGCCGGAGAGATAGTAATTTAAGTGTCTAAAAGTAGAACATGGGAAAAGCTATAGTGGACTTCAGGAAGAAATGTAGAGGCAGAGTTTCTAAAGACCCAGCTCTTCAGCTAGAATCCGCTCAGATATTTTGTTACTGCTTAACAGATTGTAAAATTTCGATCCTTTTTGTGTTATTATTGAACTAAACTGCATAATATTTTATACATAATTATCGGAATCACAACTGACATACTAGACACTCTTACACTGTGAACTCTGTCTAGTGTATGAATTTTGGACGGGTGGTATTGTCTGAAATGGAACACTAACCCGTTCATTTTTTTTTGGTCGATGGCAAAAACATCAGACGTATGTATTGTGACGCCGCTAGCTTTAGCAGAATACAGTGACTTTTAAAAATGTTGAAAAATAAAACACACAGCCTGGGCTAATATAAAAGGCATGTGTAAGATACAGTATTTTGTCCACTTGAGTGTTGTCAGCCATCTTGAAAATGTATTTTCACCCAGCGTCAGTGCTTGGTAGCTCCACTACGTAAGGAAACTTGAAGAGGAGTTCTCCTTGTTGGACTTTTCGACGTGAAAATACCACTAATCACGCCATTTTATATTCAAAATGATATCGGATAGTAGTTAAGTATGCTGTAAGAAAGAGATCTTTGTTCTGAACAAAAAATGCAGCAAAGCTTTAGTCAAATTAAGACGGATATGCTGTAGCATCAAGGCCATTAATTAGCCTTTCTACTAAATAGTAGGACGCTAGCTATTGATCTCCTCAGCTGAAGACGAGAACGTCTTCTAGATTAGCTTCAGTCGTCTTTGTTTACTACTAATATTAATTTGTTAAAAGAAACAGTGCTGTGTTTGTTATAGAGTTCTGGCTCTGATCTCCGCTCCACACAGCCGCACATTTCAGCACCGACTCGCTCTCAGGCTGAACAAGCAGACCACACAGATCCCGAAATGACAAAACCATGTGTGGGCTGAAGTGCACTTCCTAGTGAGTAGGCTGAAAGATGGTTTCCTTTGACTTATGGAATCAAAGCAACAGGGTTGTTTACGCTACATTCCTCTTACAGCTAAAGCCGGGCTGTAAATACTTCCAAGTAAAAAGCAGCTCTATTTCCGCCTATGACGTGAAAACCCTGTCAAAATATTGTTGTAATTCCAGTAAAGTGCTGCACGGATCTCGGGACACATTTAAGTAGTAAGTATAGGAAGGTCAACATGTGGGGGTGTAATGATTTACGCAAGCCAGTATTTGACTTCTATTTTGTAGTTGTATACATTTATCTTGGCACAAGTTATTAACTATAGAGTGATGGGAAAGATTAGATGACTTATTTTCCACATTTGATGGGGAGAGTTTATCCGGAAATGAGCACCATGTGCCTCTTAATTCAAATATATTCAGATTTGTTTTTATTCTAAAGTCTACTTCCTTCATTTAGTGCAGCGGACATGAGGTAGAAATATGAGTCTGTACTTGAACAAATATACAAATCGAATTTGACTATGTCTCAATCAGCTCTCTAGTTCAGTAGTCAAGGCGCTGATCTGATAGTCGGTCAGTTTAAGGATACTCTCAATCGCAAGATCTTTCCAGTGCACTGGAAATTTTGCTCCCTAAAAATCCCACAATACACCGCAAAAACCAGGGAGCGTCAATGCTCACTCTGTTCTGCATAGACGTTCTGTATAAGAGTCTAATGACTTTTAAATGATTAATAAATCCACGAGCCAATCCTACTTGAAGTACCGTGAAAGAAATGTACTTTAAACAACATAAAAAAATAATGTTAAAGATATTGGTCCTGCTTCTTGATGACTGCCAGTGATGGTATGTAGTCATGTCTTCAGAAATTGACTCATCATGTGTCCCAGTGTATCGTGAGCCAGGTTTCTGACCAACTCGTGTACACGATATATCGATTCATGAGCTAGGGATCTTGGGGATCGTTATCAGTAATGTACAATTCCATCCACAGACTTTAAGCTAGCTGAGTCTCAGGCAGAGAGGCACCAAAGCATGTTCTGCAAGAAACATTGTTCAAGATGGCCACTATTTAGGTTTTTAGTTCTGATATGTTCATTTATTTTTTATTTTAAATAGACAACAATGTGAACAACAGTGTCACCAAATAAGCAAGGCTGTTTGTGATAAGGAGCAACAGGTGACTGTGTGGTGATTTAGATATGTTAAGTTCAATTCAATTCAATTCAATTTATTTTGTATAGCGCCTTTTACAATGAACATTGTCTCAAAGCAGCTTTACAAAAGAAGAAAACAGAGAAAGGGGAGGGGAAAATGAAAAATAATAATAAAAAATAACTAATTAACTAGAAATAAGAATAAATTATTAAATTCTATGATTAGACTATTTTATCCCTAATGAGCAAGCCTGTGGAAACGGTGGCAAGGAAAAACTCCCTGGGATGGAAAGGAAGAAACCTTGAGAGGAACCAGGCTCAGAAGGGAACCCATCCTCATTTGGGTGACACTAAACAGAAAATAATGTAACTGTAGCTGATTAATGTCCTTTCTACAACAGCAATCAATGACCCATGAGGAACTATTAGGTCATTGTAGTTTCTAAGGTCATTATAAACACTAGTTCTTTGCTGTCACGGGCTGACAGATGTAATGGCATATCTGTGATGATGTGAAAGTCCCCAAGTGGCTCTGTCCATGGCTGTCTCCTGGTCCACACAGATCCATCCACAGCATCAGTGGGCACCATCAAGTGGCGAGACTCCGACCAGGGGTAGGGCAGCGGTCGCGCTGGAAACTGGCAAACACTGGGAGCTCAGGAGTGGGGTGTATAGCTCGACAGAGAAGGTAGAGAGAGAAAGAGAAAGATATTAAGTTTCTGATCATGTGATGCTTAAAGACAATTATGTGTAAAGAGAATTATGTGTAAAGTGCAGGCAGGGACTCCTGCAAGACTAGCTATGACAGCATAACTAAAAGGGAAAGCCAGAAGGTCACAGACATGAAGGCTTCCCGGGACATAAAGCATCCAACCACTTCACAGTCAGCAAACCTGAGCGACTTGCGAGGGTGGTAAGATGACAGCATCCAACACATCCCAGTACACCAAACACTCTATGACCATGAACCTTCCAGATCTGCTCCTTTACCTAAGAAAACTATACATTAAAAGCTTGACTAAACAATGTGTCTTCAGCCCAGACTTAAACATTGAGACTGTTTCTGAATCCCGAACACTAATTGGAAGGCTGTTCCTGTTAAACTGGCACAGTGCTGATGTTAGTAGGTTGTGATGCTTTTCTGCTCACCACAGTTGTAAAGAGTGGTTATTGGAGTCACAACATACCTTTCTGTTAGCTCATACCAGTCTTGACCGTTCTCCTCTGACCTGTCTTGTAAACAAGGCCATTGCGATGCCCATGGAACTGCTATTCACTGGGAGTTTTTTGGATTTCACATCATTCTGTGTAAACTTTAAAGACTGTTGTGTGTGAAAATCTCAGATCAGCAGTATCTGAAATCATATTATGTCCTCATTCTGAGGTTTGAAGAATTGACTTAGATCTTCATCATTTTATGCTGCTTCCACATGATTGTGACATGATGTGTTCCAAATACATTGCCTGGACAATTAAACTCATTTCTTTATCTTAAGCAAGCGCTTGAACCTGCTTAGGGTTGTGGTAGATCCAAAGCCTATCCACCACACTGAACACTGAGGATGAGATGGAAGTACACCCTGGATGGGTTGCCAGATCATCTTCCAGTGCCAAACTGAAGTATCAAACTTTAGACACTAAACGTGGCCGGCAGATGGATTAGATTTGGGTTAAGGGGAAGATTGCATAATGAAATTTTTGGTTGAAGTACTCTTTCAAAATGGTGAAACCAAAAAAAAATATTCAGTAACTGGAAATCAGGAAGTTCGTGACCAAATTCGAGTTGCTGTGAAGACTCACCAGTTCATAATACCGTTATAAACGCTTTCAGTAAAATATGAAAAATCTTTTGTCATCTTTCCTTTCTTCCTGTCAGCGTGGGCTGTCAGCCTTCACCAAGTTTGGTAAATGATGCTGTTATCTGTCGTAAAGGCTGTTAGTGTATGAACCACAAGAGTTCTCCTAACACTGTTGACAAAAGGGCTCTGTTTACTCGCTCTCATTCACATTCACTTCCCCTCATCCTAACTCTCCTCCACACTCGCAATAAGGATTGCATTGTGTCCCTACGGCAAAATGATACAGTTCTCCTGTTGACGTTATTCTGTTCCACACAAAACCATAAAGTGCTCATAATCCATCCAAAACACTGACTTATTCAGAGAATCAGAGTATTTTTGGCACGTTTCAATGTATCGCGTGTTGACAGGACTAGGTCATGAGAAGCATGGTGTAATGCACAGCGTGATGCCTAAATCTCATCATTTGTGGTTTGGTTGACTTCTCAGTTCTCATTGCAATGTCATTGCTTTTAAGCCAGTATATTAAAATAATAGAAGTTATGAAATTGCAATTTTCAATTTACAGCCCCTTCATTTTACTGTAAATCTGTACTGGTGCAGGACTGTAGATATATTTTCCATGCAACATTTTACCCAGTGTCATGAGTTTATAAGTCTTTGGCAGTGTTATTTCTGTTATAAACTGTTGAAGAAAGGACATTATTTACATTTACATTATTTACTGTCCAATGTCACCCAGATGAAGATGGGTTCCCTTCTGAGTCTGGTTCCTCTCAAGGTTTCTTCCTCATATCATGATCTCAGGGAGTTTTTCCTCGCCACAGTCACCTCAGGTTTGCTCATTAGGTATAAATGTTCGGGGATAAATATTAACTTATCATTTTTATTAATGTTTCTATACTTCTGTAAAGCTGCTTTGAGAAAACGTCGATCGTTAAAAGCGCTATACAAATAAATTGAGTTAAATTTTTTTCTCTTATTCGTTGAATAAAAAAAATTAAAGACAAAATTTTATTTTTGGGCCAGATGTGCTCTTTAAATCTAACCACAATCTAGAATAATTCATAAATCATGGCCTTTAATATTGACTCTCTGGTATACGTTAACTTCCAGACGATCTTCAAGGAAAGTCCTTGAAGAACTTATGTATGGATTACAATGATTAAGTTTGGTTATGTCTGATCCTAAAATATGGAATGATTTAGAACAGGAAATTCAAATTCGACATTAATGACAGAAAGAGGAAAAATAATACTACTGCTGTTATGCAAATGTTAAATGACTCCATTTTTGAAGACTGAGTAGACATGTAACAACCTAGGAAAGTATCATCATTTCCTCTTTTCTGAAAATACCTGAGTGACATTGCATTTATTGCTCAATGCAGGTATTGTGGACAGCCAGTATTTCATCTGCCCTCGAAATCATTGATCGGTTAGATGACACTAATAGAGATAATGTGTCTAGATTGAGATAATGGTCAGCCATCAACATTTGGAGAACATATTAGATGTAGATGTGATCAGATCAGAAGCACTTACACTGGCTTGTTAGAGTACACTTCTTAGGTCCAAAAAACAAAATGTGCTGAAGTTAAGAATAGGTTAGTAGCTATATAAAGCTCATAATGGAATATTCTTTTGTCCATGGTTATATTAAAAAGTTAATATAGTGTCAGAAATCACAGAAACAACTGTTTGAAATATGAAATAACAAAACATCTTACAGATTTGTGAATTGGAGGATATAAGCTACCCATAGTTCTTCGCATCATTAGTCTTCTAGCACAAGTGCAAGATTTAGGGAAAGACTTTTAACTGATTGATTACATTTGGGGTAAATTTGTACTCATTATATGTCATGATTTTGACACTGAGATCTTAGTAAGTTCCATGTGATTGAATTGAGTAACATTAACACAATGAGTTTTTGTAGATTCAGCATGATTAAAGTGTTTATTTTTAAAGCCCTGGATAAAATTAGACACTGAGTTTGTACCTGAGCTGCGAATCAAACCGACAGCACTGGTGTTTTTGCAGCAGACACGTTTTACCATGTGTTTGTAATTTAATACTATAGTTATACAGTAGTTCCCAACATCCTCGTGAAATTTTACAGTGTAACTGGTTTACATTAACACTACATGAATTGATCACTCGCGCTACATCATTCAATCTAGCCATCATTCATCTTGCCCTGATGATACAGACAGTATTAATAAGCAGGCAGGAAAATCAGTGCATTATATACCAGGTGCCAATACATGAGCTGTGATAATCTACAGGCATTTTTCATGCTATGTTTTTCTTCCTCTAGCTTTGAATCTCTTTAATATTTTTTGTTTGGCCTCCTAGCATTTTGTAGAGTAAGACTTTGTGGCTATCGAGTCACTTTAAATAAGTAGTTTAGTACACCACGTTCTGCCCAAATGTTAAACACAGCTCTGTGCCCCTGGCCATAATTAACCACTGTGAATCAGACCGCAGAGATAACAATCGGATCTGGACTCGAGTTTAATGTGTGTGACGGAGATGTGAACCAGTTCACAAGAGGGAGAGGATGGGTGTGTGTGTGTGAGAGTAAAAAAACGTTGGCTGTAGAGAACTGTGCTGGTGCACGTCCAGTGTTTTATCAGTTCTTGAGGCCCCAGCTGGGGTAGTGCTGACTGCAGGGCTGTTGGGCTGTGCTCTGATCCTCTCTGGAGCCCTTCAGGCAGAGCGCTCTTATCTTCCCCCGATTGTTCACCCAACACATGGGATAGAGAGATAGGACCTTCCCCATGTTCAGATTTTCCATCCACTCGAGGTGTTGCATGATTTAACCTTTTCTTATTTTTTAACCTTTGGAATTTTTACACATGACTAATCTACTTGACAGTTTACATTTGTCTCCCTATTCAAAATATGTGGGTATAATGCACTTTGTTTAAATTATGAGTAGGTTACATGTTTTCTCCTTCCTCACCAAAAGTCGATCAGTCATGACACACTCTGTGTCTGAATTCTGTACCTGACTCCACAGGGCTACTGAGTTCAGCACAAACTGCATGCTTAAATCATCACACACTTTCCTCAAAGTGCTTCGTCGAGTTGTTCAGCATTTCAAACACCTGTGATTATGTCGTTTTTGTGACACTGCAGCCTATAAAAATGGACAAAAAGACATCAGAGAGCTAACACAATCATCTTGACAAATCACTTTCTACTTTAGTGCCATTACACTCACATGTCAGACTCAGGAAAGAAGGGTGGGTGAAGCTTAAAGGCAATTGTATGTCAGAAGAGATTCTGTGAATGACAGAAACAGCCAATCAAATAATATCGTTTATTTTTTGCCTAGAAATCTTTAATTTCTAGGTAATAACCCACTGTTTTTATAGTGAAAGACTTCCTGCATGTCTGTTCCTGTGTCTGAGTTCATGCCTCTTAATGGCTTTTAAAATGTATGCTAGGCAGTTACAGTTCATAGCTTCAGGGCTTTGACTTTGTAGCTTTGTTGAGATTCATAAAAGTAACTGAAAGATCTGTTTTAGAAGGGAAGAAAATGAACAAGGCATGGCTTGTGGTAGATGGTAAAGGTCTGTGTATGTATTTTCAGCAGTTTAGCTCTCCTAATAGCTGTGTGTACATGCCGCCTCATAATCTGATGAGATAATAAGCCTTTAACGATTGAGGTCAAATGAAACATTTTTTCTTATAATCTGCTAAATAATCTAGTAAATAGGACAAGTAAATTCCAGGTTAGAATTTGTGTGCGTTCATCTCTGATGATCAGTGTACTGTATAACATGGTTGTAAATGTTGGGGAAGAGGATGGAGGAACAGAAAAGCTTGGTGATTTATTAGCTATATGGAATATTCCAACACTTCTTGTTATGGTTACACTGACACTGAATGTTTTGGATTGTCACAGCATTGCATTGTCCCATAAGTACAAATACACAAACAAGACACCACAGCAAATACAAAAAATACCCTGGTAAATCCAAAATACAGCTAAAAACAGCACAGCAATAAATAAATAAACACAGCAAAACAAAAAAAAAGAAAGATTAAAAACAGGGCAGCGAAACAAAACATAAACTAAAAACACCACAGTAAAACAAACAAAAATAAAAAATAAATAAAAACACCACAGCAAAACAAAAAAAATAAATAAAAACAGCACAGGAAAAACAGAAAAAAATTAAAACACCACAGCAAAAAAAAAAAAAAAAAAAAAAAAAAAAACAGCTAAAAGCTAAAAACACAGCAAAACAAAAAATAAACTAAAAACAGGGCAGCAAAAGAAAACATAAACTAAAAACACCACAGTAAAACAAACAAACAAACAAAAAAAATAAAAACAGCACAGCAAAACAGAAAAAAAAAAATACCACAGCAAAAACAAAAAAACCAGCTAAAAGCTAAGAACACAGCAAAACAAAAAATAAACTAAAAACAGGACAGCAAAACAAAACATAAACTAAAAACACCACAGTAAAACAAACAAACAAACAAACAAAAAAAATAATAAATACAGCACAGCAAAACAAAAACTAAACTAAAAACAGGGCAGCAAAACAAAAAAAACAACAGCTAAAAGCTAAAAACAGCACAGCAAAAAACCCTACATACCCCACAGTAAACTAAAGAACACCAAACTGAATTCATAAACATGTAAAATAAACGTAAGTATGTGATTTAGCTGTTGTGTTTTGTTTTTGTTTTTCTGGCTTTATTGCGTTGTCTGATTTGCGCTGGTGTCATTAGCTTTGCTGTTGTGTTTTAGGATTTGTTGGTTTTGTTGTTGCATTTTTTTTTTTTGGCTTTGTTGTGGTTTTTGGTGTTATGTTTTTTGGTTTTGTTGTTGTCTTTTTGGTTTGGGGGTTGCACTTTTTGATTCGTTGTTGTGTTTCTGAATTTGCCGCTATATTTCTGGTTTGAAGGATATTGGTTATTGTATCAGATCGAAACGGGGCTCAACGCATCTCTACTGATAAACATGGTGTTAAAACAGCAGCAGTAGCTCTGTGGTGATGGACTAGAAGTAAATATTCCTACTCCTATATGCGCACCTGACACTTTGTTGTGGGTGCTGACTGAGGCTTTTGTTGTCTGTGGTTTGCTCTTCGCCACAAGAGGAACATACATTAAACTATCTGTTCAAAGATCATGGCCAAGTGACAGTCTTAAGAGTAAGATCAGTTCACCGTCTGCGGTCAGGCCAGCTCCCAGCTGCTCAGAACCAGGGCTCATGTTTGAGCCGTGATAAGCCGCTCTCTTGTTTCAAGTGATTTGCCCTTGTCTTTGGAAGCCTTCCAGTTATCTTCATTAAAAGATTTCTGTCCCTAAACCCAAGCCTTTAAAGAGGTCTTGTGGTTGAGCTTTGATTTCAGCTTAAACCACACGTCAGCTGGATGCGAGTCACACGTGTAATTAAAAAAAAATAGGACAGGTTTGTGCTAGCATGCGGCCTTTTGAAGGACTTCTTCTTTCTTGTGTTTGATTAGCACCTACAGCCCCCAGCGGCATGTCAACAGTTAGAGCTTGTATATCAAACATGGAAGCTTCTTTTTACAGCTTCTCTTTGCATAAACCCGAGGCTTGACACTGTTCCTACACAGCCTGGGTGTGAGGACCTGGAATATGTTCAGACACGTCCTTATAGAATTCAGACAAGTATCTTATAGAATACAATTCAATTCAATTTATTTTTGTATAGCGCTTTTAACAAAGAGCATTGTCTCAAAGCAGCTATACATGAGAAACAACACAAGAAAACAACAAACATAAACAGACAAACAGTCCTAGATGTTATCCCAAGTGAGCAAGCCTGAGGTGACTGAGGCGACTGTGGCAAGGAAAAACTCCCTTAGATGGTAAGAGGAAGAAACCTTGAGAGGAACCAGACTCAAAAGGGAACCCATCCTCATTTGGGTGACAATTGTGTGATGCCGATACAGCATGTGTATAGTGTTATGTAAATCAATAAGGAGGTTGTTGTCCACAGCACTGCTTGAATACCCGAATCCTCACAAAGCAGAACCCGGCTGGAGCTGGTCCATCTCTGGATGCCACTGGAGCTGGCACAGTCTCTGTATGCCTCGGGATGGGTAGGAGAAGGGAAACAATGGAACAGCATTAGCGTAGCTGCTGTTCATAATATTAGCAGTACTAGATGATAATGTGCATTTAATCAGATGTACTGGAGTACAAGGTTATGGGATGTGTTAGATGTATGCCAGACTAAAGAGATAAGTCTTTAGTCTACTGGAGAAGCTGGGAGACTGTGTCTGAGTCCCGAACACTGTCAGGAAGACTGTTCCAAAGTGTAGGAGCTAAATACGAAAACGCTCTACCCCCTTTTGTGGACTTTGATGTTCTGGGAACTACTAGAAGTCCGTAATTTTGCGATCTTAAAGAGCGTGGTGGATTGTAACGTGTTAGAAGACTGGAGAGATAGGTGGGAGCTAAACCAATTAGAGCCTTGTACGTGAGTAGAGCTAATTTATAGTCAATTCTAAACTTAACAGGTAGCCAGTGCAGGGATGATAATATTGGGGTTATATGATCAAATTTTCTTGATCTGGTAAGAACTCTGGCGGCTGCCTTCTGGACTAACTGTAGCTTGTTTATTGAAGATGCAGGACAGAATACTTCACTACAGGGGCTCAAACATACAGATATGGACTATTGGATGTCATTGTGTGTTTTAAATGGTGCAGGGAGTTGAACATCAAAGACCTGGATATGTTATTGTTGCATCAGCAGCAATGTTTTTAGCTTTTCAGTACAATGCTTTAGTGAGGTATTTAGCTATGTGCTGTCCATATGTCTCGACATCCCTTAAGATGGAATATTGTGCATCAAATATCACAGTGCAGCATAAACATTGGCTGTGAAAAGAACAATATATTCATCGTCAAGTTCCAGAAAAAGTTTTTTTTGTTTGTTTTTATGAACAAGATGATACAATGTCAGTGTCGGTGATCCTCTGATTCCTGGCCGTATCAGCCTGAAATAGGTTTGATCTGTTTGATCTACTGACATTTTATCTTATACTTGGTTAAAGCACCCTATGCTTGTTATACAGTGCTTAGTCTTGTGGGTAAGAGCCTACCAACGCGGCCATTTTGAGAGGATTTTGAGCTGGACTCCATTCTAAAATGCTGATCATACTCTCTGAAGGCATTGCTTTAATGACTTGTGTTTTTTGGTTGTTTAGTGCTGGAAGGTGAAATCTTTTTCATTGTTAGCTGTCTGATAGAGCTCTGCAGATTTTTGCCAAAATAGACTGGTATTTGGAAATATCCATGATTCCATATCTGTATCTTGACTAGAGTTCTGCTTTGGTCTGATCAGATCATAACCCCATTTTGCCACAATTTCTGATCAAATTTACCTGAGCTTCTTTTCTTGTGAGAAAGTGCTTCCTTTCCAACACCCTACCCTGAAGCCCAGACATGGATAATGAAGAATATGAGAGCTTGTTGTCACATACAGGGAGTGACTGGTACATGTCATATATTCCTGCAGTTCCTTTAATGTTGCTTGTTGCAGCCTCCCTGATATGTTTCCTTCTAGTCCTTTCATCAGTTTTGGACGGACGTCCTGTTCTTGATGATGCCACCCATTTTCTCTCTGTGTTGATGAAGGCCTGTATGGTGTTTTCTGTGGTACATCTAATATTTTAGAAATTCTTCTGATCGATATCTTTCACCAAGTGAGAATGCATGCATCTCTTTACGGACCTTGGCTTTAGCAGTCAGATGAAACCGAGCAGATGATCTTAATTTGGGGTTAACCAGAATCATTTCAGTGATCACAGCTTTATGA
Organism: Hemibagrus wyckioides; assembly: GCF_019097595.1. Classification (NCBI taxonomy): domain Eukaryota; kingdom Metazoa; phylum Chordata; class Actinopteri; order Siluriformes; family Bagridae; genus Hemibagrus; species Hemibagrus wyckioides. The sequence goes on along the minus strand of NC_080730.1, from coordinate 9,391,824 downwards.
TGATTACTTTAGAACATGAGATTGAATGTGATTGGTTCACTCTGAGCAGTCGCATTGTAAAAGAGAGCACAACCAATCGCAACTATATGACATTGTTCATCAAAAGTACAGCACAAAAAGTGACGTGTAGACATTTATATATACGTGGTACATTTCACAAATAGTGCACATCCCCATATTATACACTGCTTTATGCTTTTTGCCATCTTACCTTTAAACCCCATGTGAACTACATGTCCATGTTGGTGCTATAATACAGCCAAAATGACGTTTATTGCTGTTTCTTTAGCGCTGGCTGATGTAAGCAGTTAACACTTGTAATGCATTCAGGGTCATATTCTCAGATGAGTTTAGCACGTTTAGTGAAGATGAAGTACTGAAACAGTACGTCAGTGACGTCAAAATCAGTGACGTCAGTGCAGCTTTATAACAAACAGTGAAAGATCCAGTTATTCCCATTTTGAAGGTTTTCTCCACTGAGCCAGAGAGAATGGGTGAAGGTGTGACAAATGATTTATTGCTTAAACATGGACATATTATAACATAACACAATTGTGAGGGTTATTAATTTTGGTGCTTCTTTGCCCTCAAGCTTTTTGTGTTCTGAAAGAATTAATTTGTTTTTCCCAGAACAGCAGCGGGACTGATCCGCATACAGAAGTAGTTCTGAACAATTATTTTTTAATGGGCTCAAGTAACTAAAGAAACAGGACAAAGTAACTAAGACTTCTTTAAAAGAAAAAGTCATACAATTGAACAGTTTCTAGTTATATTACAGAGTGACTTACGATCATTAAATGGTCAAATTGCTCTCCTGATTGCGTTTTGTTTGTTATGGCAGTGATCTCCCAGTTTCCAGTGCATATCTTCTTATCCGATGCAAAAAACATTAAGTACGATGTCCTCCGACAGCAACTTTTTATGCCAACAGTAACAATGATGCTAAATGACATCATGCGACTTTATATTTGTCACAGGAAATGACCAGTTGTTCTTAAACATAACTATTCCTGGATCTCATGCCTTTCAAAATGTGTGGTGGATAATTATACATTTCTAGGATGTTGATTATAGCGTTGAGTTATAATCTATAATAAAATTAAAGGTTGTGTGGAAAAAATGTACAGCAGGCTATGGTGTCGGTGATCCTCTGATTGCTCTTCATATCTGCATTATCTTTCTATCCTTTCGGTCAGATTTGTGTTATTGTCATGACATACAGCTTTCTGAAATCCTGGAAATGTGTACATGTTGAACAAATCGCAACAGTCTAAACGTGACTCGTGACACATCTATATGTTTACCTATCCACTAGGACTTGAGCAAACCTGTTTTGTTGTGGTGGAAAGTGAAGTTCACTCCGGAAGCTGTGGGTCCGTGAATTGCGCCGGACTGTTTTTCTTGATATGTGAAACAGGAAGTGTGTCGCTAAGGGAGGGAGAGCGGGAGGATTGAAGCATCCGTCCATACTGAGAGCAAACCGCAGATGTTGCTGCTACGCACTTAGCTTAGCCACCACACCCAAGAGGAGAACCTCGCTCTGTTTCCCTTCTGCTAAAACACTTTGCTTGATAGTTGGTGTTTATGTGAATTTGCCCTACATGAAGGGAGTGGATGAGGAAAGCGAAATGACTTAATGCGCTGCGTGTGATCTAATCACTTTTTGTTTTTGGTCCGGTGGGTCTGACCTTGATGTATGGTCTAATACTGTGTTTCTACTCTTATTTTATTGATTTTGAGTTTCTGTGTATGATGAAACGTAGTCAAGAAGTCTTATGAAGGTGTAGCAGTGGATCTGTTCAAAGCTTACTGGTCCTGGCTTTCATTTCTAAGTTTTGAAGTTTTCTGTTTGTGTGTGTGTGTGTGTGTGTGTGTGTGTGTGAGCTTAGTGTTTATGGTTTGGTGTTGACTTGGAGTGTGACTCATGTTCCTGAGGGAGTGCAGAGATGTGAAATGGCTTTTGGAGATGTGGAAGGGAAGCAGCTGGAGGAGGTGCTGCAGTACAGAGCCAAGGGGAAAACCCAACAATTTCCCTTCTCCACGCTGGCCAGTGGATCGAGCTATCTTATCTCCTTAAACCTCACCGCATGCAATGAGACAGCTGTTTGAGGCAGCATAGTAAAAACAAAATGTCATTTATCACATTGACGAGTATTCTCTAAGTGTGGCATCACATGCAGCCGCAAGGTTTCGACAGAATTTAGGATGTTGCATTGCTGCATTGCTTCATACAGTCAGGGTATGTAGTAAATCCTCTAATGCAATCAACATCCCCTGATTGGTAGCAGTTGATTTCAACTGATAAGCAGGTAAGTGCTGCCAGGAGGGTTTTGTAGTAGAGTGGAACAAGAGAACTTGTTTCTTTTAGTTTTACATGAACTTATTTGGCAGAGGATTGTATTGAATTCAATTCTCTTTTATTTGTATAGTGCTTTTAACAAAATCTCAGAGGAGCTTTGCAGAACATAAGAAATAGAGTACAAAAAGTTCAGGATTATTATTAGACAAAAAGCTTGAGATTAATATTAGACTTAGATTTAAATTTATTTGTATTAAATCCATAATCCCTAATGAGCAAGCCTGAGGCTACTGTGGCAAGGAAAAAAACTCTCTTAGATGGTAAAACGAAGAAACCTTATGAGGAACCAGACTCAAAAGAGAACCTATCCTCATCTGGGTGATACCAGAGAGTGTGAATTACCACGAACACCAGAAATTGTGATTATGAATAATTCAGAGCCTTACAGAATCATCACCGGCAAGAATCTTCATCTTCTTTGGGCTTTTCCCTTCAGGGGTCGCCACAGCGAATCATCTCTCTCCACCTATCCCTGTCTTCTGCATCCTCAACACTTGTACTCACTAGCTTCATATCCTCATTTATTACATCCACATACCTCCTCTTTGGCCTTCCTCTTTGCCTCCTGCCTGGCAGCTCCATGTCCAACATTCTCCTACCAATATACTTACTCTCCCTCCTCTGAACATGTCCAAACCATCTTAATCTGGCCTCCCTAACTTTGTCCCCCAAACGTCCAACATGAGCTGTCCCTCTGATGTACTCGTTCCTAATCCTGTCCAACTGTGTCACTCCCAAAGAGAACCTCAACATCTTCAGCTCTGCTACCTCCAGCGCTGACTCCTGTCTCTTCCTCAGTGACACTGTCTGTAAACCATACAACATGGCCGGTCTCACCACTGTCCTGTACACCTTCCCCTTGATTCTCGCTGATATTTTTCTATCACACAGAACTCCCGACACCTTTCTCCACCCATTCCAACCTGCCTGCACTCGCTTCTTTACCTCTTCATCACTGGCAAGAATAATCATTGGTACTGTATATTGGCAAAACCTAGGATATGAACTCAGAACCTTCTGGTCAGTAAACTGTAATCACTGAACCAGCACTGGCTTCTTCACTGGCTTTAATGAAGGGACAGCAATTGATTTGAAGAACGCCAATAGAGTGCATTGTGGGAGTTGAAAATGTCACTGTATCCCCAATAAAGATGTCACACTCTGCAAACATGGTGATATAAAATGACCTCCACAACTTCAGGATAAAATATATAGCTATATGTACTGTATATAGTCTCAGGAAGAATCCAATTCAATTCAGTTTTATTTGTATAGTGCTATTAACAATGGACATTGTCTCAAAGCGGCTTTACAGAACATAAGAAATATTGTACAAACAGTTAAAGTTTAATATTAGACTTATATTTAAATTTATTTGTATTAACCCATAATGAGCAAGCCGGAGGTGACTGTGGCAAGGATAATCTCCCTTAGATGGTAACCTTCAAAGGAACCAGACTCAAAAGGGAACCTCATCCTCATTTGGGTGAAAAATGAGGATCCATACCCATTACAATGATGATTTAATGATTCAAACAGTGTGTGTGATGCCTTGGGATGAACTGCTATCCCATCCTGCCTTGCACCTCATGTTCCCTGGAGTTCCCTGGGCTGTGATCCTGACCCGGATAATGGAGATTGGAATGCTACACCGCTAACACACATGCTGATAAAATTATAAAGCAACTTTATTCAGAACACCCGATGCCCATGGCCTCAGAGAGCCCATTTGTCTTTTCATGCCTTTCCTCCACTCGCCCCTCGGAGAGTAGCTCTCAAAAAGTATGGTGTGTTCCTGGCCAAGCTCAGTGTGCTAGCTCTTGGGACAAATGAAGAACAAAGTGAAATGTCATCTAATTAATCCTGGGACTATGCCATCAAGGAATAAAGTTCACTGTTACTCTATAGTTCATGAGCAAATATGGCTTCCTCTGCATTTTCTATAGTAACAGCTTATTCACGAAGATTTGTAGCTGTACTCACCGTCCAAATTATTAGGAACAGCCAATCATGTGGCTGCAGCACAATGCATAAAATCATTCTGGGTAAGCTCTAGTGACTGTTGTGTGTGAAAATCCCAAGAGATCAGCAGTTTCTGGAATACTCAAACCAGCCCATCTGGCACCAACATCCTTGTCACAGTTAAAGTCACAGAGAAACACGTCCGGATGTTTGATGTGAACATTAAACTGAAGCTCTTCGGTGTAAATTTATTCCTTCTGCTGCTGCTAAATGATTGGCTGATTACATACCTGAATATATGAGCAAGTGTACAGATGTTTCTCATAAATTGGACGGTGAGCGTATACCTAAAAATAAATCTTTGATACTGTCACGCTTTCTGTAAGGAGAGATTTCTATTTAATGTTTATGGAAGAATAAAAAGATCCACGCACATGCTTTTCTACTTTATTGGTCTGTTCAGTCACAGAACAGCTTTTCCCAGTACACAGTTTAGTTTGGAGCAGCTGTACTTTAAATATTATATTTATTTTACACACATTATGTCAGATAATGGCAGATTATATTATGTGTCATCTTGTGCAAACAGTGGTGGAGTCTTCAGGACTGTAACGGCAACATTTAAGTGCAATACAGAGGCTGCATGTGTAATAATGTGACAGTAAAGCGTCTGGATCAGTGTGCAAGACGATAACTCCATTAAAATGACAAGAGAAAAAAAAAATCAAATGCAGCTTTTTTTGTTTTCATGTGGAAGATTTATACATTTTAATTATATGATTATACTAAACTGTGTGTGTGTGTGTGTGTGACAGAGTGTGTAATGAAATGAAAAGACATAATGTGACACTTGTGCTTTTCATGGCAAGCAGCTAATGATAATCCATAAATCTTCATTGTTGTGGGATTAGATGTCTTCCAGTTGTGGAGTTTCTAGGAATTGTATGATTTTGTAATGAACCAGTTTTTTAAGAGTACCCATCTGTTACGCTTTCTTTCTTTTTTTTTTCACCCGCATGGATAGTAATACAGAAGACAAGGCACATGAATAAACCTGATAAGGGATTTCACTTTGCATTGATGAACTGACAGCGGGTCAGGGTTAGAGTTAGTACTAAATGCTAGTTACATGTACATCTCCGAACCCCAGATAAACCTCAAGGCCGGCTAGAATGACCCGACTACGTTCATGTGCATGCGCAAACGCTGCATTTACACTTAAAATGTGTCCAGGATGTTGTCCACGTATGCATTGAAAAGACAAGGTGTAAATGCGTTTGTGATCAGACTGTTATCCAACTAATGCGTCCTGGTTCAGCGGTATTTAAGGACACATTGTGATCAGAATTTGGTGTAATGTAAACGCAATCAAGCCGTCATGCCTGCTTCCACAGGTCGAAGTCACACAAAACCCCGCCCACTATCATTCCTCTCTTCCGAACTGTCAGAAAGATGGAGGACATTTATAACTAAGCTTACTTCATTTTGTAGCAAACCATTACAATTCCCGAGCAACTCTTCTGAGGGTGGAGTAGATCGCAAATATAACAGAAAGTTCGCTTTCGCCCCCGAAAGTTGCAGATTCATTCCTTTCCTGCACACAGCTGCCAACGATCCTTAAAACCTCCTGGTCCTTATCATTTTACAAGATTTGTAAGATCTCCCGCGACTGAAAATATTTTATAAAATCTGCATCAGGGACCATTCTTCCTCCGCAGACTTAATTGCGCGGGAACCCATTCACGCATTCTGATCAGTAATTGAATGACTTTTTTCAGCACTGTTTATACCTCTCAGTCATTTTTTTTTTTTTTTTTTTTTTTTGCTTTTTGGTTTGTTTAATTGTGTGTAGTGATACAACAAACCAAACCAAATAGTGAACGAATCAAAAGCAGCTAATTTCCCTCTGATTCGGACTTGGCAACCGGAATAATAAGTGTGAAAGGGTCTTCTATGAAAACAACCGTCCTTGGATACATTCAATTTTATTTATTTAGCCAAGCAACTAGTTTCTACCACGGGTTGATGGCATCGTTCATCTTTTACGCAGAGCTTTGATGTGGGATTTTAATAAAGTTTGTACTAATCAGCTTTGAAATCAAAGCAAACCAGATTGAATTTATGTTTCCTTATGCATCACCTCAAACATTTTCCGTCTCTACAGAACTCCTATTTAATGGCCAATCTGCTGGTGGAAAGAGGATAATTGAGGCATCAGTTCGGTGATTAGACTTGGTTTAACTTGGCACGAGATTTGTTTGGAAGCACTGCTACGCATTCGGTGGAACTGGGATCAACAACTAATCAGTTTTACTCCAAATGATCTGGTCCTTTAATTGTTTGGTGACAAACCTTTTAAAGCTTTCGGTAAAAGAAAAATCCTTGTTTTGTTTTGTTTTGCTTGCAAACTCGGGTCTAATTGCAGCTTGTGTGGTCTCCGACTCATTAAAATCTCCATGTTTACAGCAGCTTAGCGATAAAAGGCAAAGGGCTCATTTTCACACTGTTTTTTTTTTTTTTTTATTTTAAAGCAGATGGGAGTTAAGCCTCCCCAGTTGGCATGCAGTTGGGATAATACATGAATTGTCTGTGTCTCTCGGCATGTGTAAGCCATTGAGAGCGCGTCCAATTTGCAGTTTTGCTGCCTGGTGTGTAATTGTAGCAGATAACCGTCAGCAGTTAGAGAAGACGGTCCACATCAGACTTCGACATGTGTCTATAATCGCTTATAGGTTACATGCAGTAACTGTAGAATATATTTGCACTTTCTGTTCCGTTTACCACGTGTAAAATGATTCACATAAGTGCACACCGTGGTACTATGTGTAACATATAAACATGTTGTACATTACATTCTATTCCCTCAGTTTCTTTCTAACTCTAGGGTTACTATTCGTTCTTTTTAACTCAACTTACATTTTGTTCATTTATATGCAGTCTTGAATCTTAGATAGACAGACAGACAGACAGACAGACAGACAGACAGATAGACAGACAGACAGACAGACAGATGGATAAGATAGACACAGACAGATAGATAGATAGATAGATAGATAGATAGATAGATAGATAGATAGATAGACAGACAGAGAGTATGCTACCAAGATAGCATCTTGAAAGGAAAGCTCTCCATTTTGACCTTAATTTTACATCGTTACATGATCCTGAAGCTATTCAGTGGAGAGAGTTCATCAAAGTAAAGATGATGGACATTGCACCCAGAATCGCATTATTCATGTATAATGTGTTGAAGCCAGTTCTTAATGAACATTTTTGTCTAAGCAGCTCTGGCAAGAAAGAGTGATCATTTCCCAGCTATTCGGAAGAGACTGCGTTATTTTTAATAGGTTTTTGTATGGTTCCTTGCTTTGATTGTATTATAGAACTGAACATTCAAACTTGTAATTCCTCTGCCACACACCAGGAAAAGCCAAAGAAAACCCTCCCTCAACCCAAAATCCCTACTCGGGGTGGTCTCTTCAAATAAGAGTTCCTCAGTGTTCAGAGTGCGAACAAATGACGAACGTCGAGTCGTCTTTGTATTTTTCCCACTTTGATTTTGAGCAGATTCAGTCTGAGCTCTGACTTCCCACTTCCAAAGTAATGCAAATGCAGCATTAATGCAACAATTTTTTTTTTTGTCATTATGGCTACAAAGTTGAAGTCTAAACAATCACACACCCTGCACTCATTTGATTAGTGACCCTCTCTTGTATGTTATGGGACCGCAATTGCGTTGGAGGTGGGGTGTAGTTTGTGGCAGGTGTAGTGGGGTGGCTGGGAGAGAGGGAAGTGATTGTTGGACTGGTGGGAGGGATTGATTGTTTGTGTCAACAATTATTTATTCTGAAATAACCTAAACCCTTAGTGTGTCTTATGTTCATACAACTGGAGCAGAAGATCACATGAAACTTGTGGGACAAAGAAAAGCCACCTATATTAGAATTCAATTCAGTTTATTTGTATAAACTTTTAACAATGGACAGAAGTAAAGAAACGTATGAAGTTTAAAGTTAAGTTACTATTTATCCCTAACATTTATCCCTAATAATAACTGTAGGTATGTTAAGGGTTTGATCAAATGTTCTGTGGGAGAGGGTTCGATTGGTCCAGAGAGTTTGCTGTGGGATTAAAAATCAGTCCCGAGCAAACTTTTAGTCCAAAGCCCTGCTATAGTGTGGTAGTTTGTGTAGAGTGTTCCATCAGGGAGATAATTTACCCTGCCATGTGACAGAGCTGGTATTATTTTCATTAGTGCTTCCACTACTGCTGTCCTCCACTACTCGCATTTATTCTTCGATCTCTCAAGAGTAGCCTTTTTCAAAGGAAGCTTTATATTATGTTAAACTGCTTTATCACAGCTTATAGAGCCCATAGACGTTGAGGTAATAAATAGATAAATATATATTAATTATGATGCATGAGCCATGGTTTATGCAAGAATTGGAAATTTTTGATGGAAATAAACGCTTTAGCATGGTCACTTTCATCTGTTTTTCCAGTTATCATCACATATACAGTATATCAACATGGAAGATGCAGATGCCATTGTTGTCATTCATGCCATAGAGGGAACACAGATTATTAGGTGTGCTATTGTCTTCCACTGGTTTAAGAAGATGTACACTGTGAGCAGAGTGCAAGCAGGGACTACAGCAGGGCTAGTTATGGCAGAAGAAATAGAAGGGAAAGTCAGAAGCTAACTTGGACATGGGATATATTAAGTGAGCCCTCCAGCTCTGTGCCTTAACGTAAGAGAAAAGCTGTTATCAAGAGGCCTGACTAAACTAAAAGGGTTATTTCAGCCTTGACTTAAACACTGACACTATGTCTGAGTCCTGAACACTAATTGGGAGGCTGTTCCATAACTATGGGGCTTTGTATGAGAAAGCTTTGTCTCCTGTCTTTCATTATTCTAGGTACCAACAAACAGCCTGCACCATTCCATTTCATGGACAGTTGATTTTCATATAAAAAAAACCGTTGGGCTTTCTTTTATTCTATATTTGATATTACAACTGATTCTGATAGAATAATATACAAATTCAATCCATAATGCAGCAGTCTGATAATAATAAGACCTCTAAATCTGCTATTGTACATTGCATCATGAGTTAATGTAGCATTCAGTTATTTTCCCATCTGATTACAAATATCAATTCTTTTTTTATTTTCCATTCTTTAAGTAATCAGTAATCCATTTATAATGTATAATAATCTATTTATTATCACTTATTAGTATCTGTTATTTATGATTTAATGAAGAAGACGATCTTAATGAAGACGAAGTTGATTACAGGGTAGCAGTGACCAAATACATAACGTACTTTGGGTTCATCGGAGTCGAGAAGTATGCAGGGCCTGTTCAACATTTTATAGTGTTTTTCCTGTTTGTAATTTAAGTTTCCAAATTCAGTGTAAGAACTGAGGATGACCCAAATGACTGGGTCACACTATCGTCTAGCCGGATGTCTCTAAATGGTAATCATGGCCACGTACACTTTGGCTTGGTATTATTCAATTCAATGCAATTCAATTTATTTTGTATAGCGCCTTTTACAATGAACATTGTCTCAAAGCCTTTCAGAAATCAGTGGCCCATGAGGAACTATTAGGTCAGTGTAGTTTCTAAAATTATTACTACAGGTGTTATTCCCTAAATGGTCGGGTGATACTATTGTTTAAATGGTAATCACAGTCACATGATTGTTTTTGATTGTTCTTATACTAATAATTGATTACGGTTATTCATTTAAGGTTATAAACATATTCTTCTATGATATGAGCGCTTATGTTAATAAATTAGTATTTCACAATGCCTTGCATCTTTTTATCATCTCATATATGATGCTGCATCTGCAGTCTCCAGCTTGTTTGTTGAGGATTGGGTGACTAGTGTGTTTTTAATGATGTCAGTAATTGACAGACATAAATCAAAACATGAGGCTTGTGGTTATTGTGGGACTAAATGTCCTTTTACACAACCGACCACCAAATGCCACAAAATGTTCTCGAAGGGAAGGGTTGGTAGTGCGTACTTTATTTTTCTGCATTAATCTATTCTCTACAGTGGAATAATCATGAATTATACGGTCATTAGAAGGGGGGAAATGGGCAGCGTTTCCAATAATGCTTGGTCATTTGTTGACCATTTCCTTTTGATTTCATTCTTTGGACTGCTCCTGTGTTCCAGCTCATAAACCTTCAGGTGTAAATGTGGAGCGCACATGTCAAAACATAATGGAAATCAGTGTTATCTTCCAAGTGTACCGTTAATGTTAGCACATCACATTACTCACCACTGGCTAGAGAATGGAGAAAATCTTCGCCGTATTGTACGGTTCCTTTCAGTAATTATTTTACAGCCCAGACTAAAGCACAGCGCGTTCTGCCATGTGTCATTACATTAAAAAATATATAATAAAAAAAACACACAAAACAGATTTTCTCCATCCATGCAGATGAGCTTTTCTTCATCCCATTTCCGTGGGCTATTATTTGAAATTAATGTTCCATTTGGAGAACTCCTAATGGCTTGTTCAGTTTTATTACACCCACTACACCTTCTGCTTTTCGCGCATTAACACAAGGCAAAAGAAAAAAAATAAAATAAAAATCCTTTCCTTTGTCACCTTGCTGATCTGTTCTGGTGATGTTCTTATCAGTTTATGTTGTTTGACTTAAACTAGCTTCTGTTCTTATACACAGTTTACACACTCGGTTAGGAATTGCCAAAGCAGCGACATGTACAGCTGAGCTATTTCACCAAACCTTGTAAATGTCTAATTGCTTAAAAGTCTGGATAGTGGTGTGTGAATGGTCCCAACAGTTACGAAAGATTCACCGTGGCCCCAAAATGCGATCGCAATACACCTGACAATAATGTTCAGTTTACCGAGGCTGCAGCTCAACTGCATTACAGCTTACTAAATACATTCACTTTGGCACAGTGGTGGCTCAAGGGTTAAAGCTGTATGTTACTGATGTTACTGATGTGGGGTGTGAACTGAGGTTCACACCCCACATCACTAAGCTGCCAATGTTGGGCACTTAAACCCTGTGTGCTGTATGGCTGACCCTGTGCTTATAACTTTATAACAAGCTGAGAAATTCTAATAAAGCACAATTAACCGTGCTGTAAATGGATAAGGGACAAATAAAGGCTGCTGCTTAAAAAACATACTGTATAGTGTGTAACGTCGTGTATAGAATGAGCTGCCTCTTAATATTTTAAGGCCAAGAAAGATCTGTTCGCGTTTCCTTCTCAGATATGAAGCCGAGGTACAGTACTGTGGAAAAAATCTCATGCTTCCAAAGTAAATAAATGTTAGAGATAATTATTTTCTTAAGTAACAGACATTGTTTTTGATATTTAAAAAAAACGCCACCGAGTCTCTGCTGGGTTTTTACCTGCAAAGACAGAAGAACTGCAGCAGAAGGAAATGAACCCGTATCAGTTCTTCCTGAAAAGCATGTAACCGATATCAGCAGCTACGCAGCTCACGTACACCTTGAGCTTTATGGGAGACGGAAATCAATCACACACAATACTGCCCACTGTTCATTTCCCAAACTTGACTTATTTCAATAGCTATTAAATTACTATTGCTACTGAGAAGCAATTAATTCATTATCATGAGTATCGATTTATCTTTAATATTGTATTTAATACACAGTCTAATACTGTAGAATGTCCATGACCCAAGTTAGTTCCTCTTCTCCCTTCCATTACTATCTGCTCTAAACAGTCACGCCCTAACCAGTTTTTTTTTTTTTTCCCCCCCTTTCTTGCAGAATAAGACAAAAATAAACAGACAAGATTACAGATTGCCATGTTACCAGGAAACCACTAAGCACTCTGATCAGATGATTTTCCTGCCATGAAAAACTTAAGGAACAGTTTTACTTCCTTGGTACTAAGTGCTTACACTGGAGACTTCCTCCAACAATTACACCGTATCAACACACGTTTTTATCTCGACGCGTCCGCAGTTGAAGTAGAAGTTCCCTGAGTAACAAGTTTGTTACTAGAGAAATACTAACACAACGGACTCGGGGTGTTATTACGAACCCGCTGTCGAAGCTGCTTGTTACAGAAAATCAATCACCTCGAGTTATAGAGCAATCAGCAACACTGATACACACAGTTACACCTGAAAAGGTAGCATTCTGGATAGCGCTGCACCACACATATATATATATCATATCCAATTACTGCCCTGTGAGAGAGAGCGCATAATTACAGTCTGAGTAATTCTAATCTTCCAGGAATGAAGTGAGAGATGTGATCTCACGACCACAAAGCGGAGGAGAAGCCGAGAGGCCACACAACGTGCTGCTTTACTGTAAGAGCTGCCGATGTGTCACATTCACTACCAGAATATTACCTCTGAATAGTATCTCATGCGTTCTGAAGCTTAGCCCTAGACATCTCTAAGCCTCTAACAGGAAACTGGTAATCATACATTCGTTCTAAAAAAAAAGCCATGTTATTACCCATAGTGCACCGAAAGCTTACGTTACTGCAGCATCTGTAACATACATGAGATTTGCTGTGGAGACAATGCTAGCTTTAGGACTGTAATCACTCAAGGGAACAATTTATAACTTCAGAATTCATGTGAAAAAAACTTCCTTTACAGCTTTATACACTTATAAGAGTGATTATTTATATCCGGTGTCACCCAGATGAGGATGTGTTCCCTTTTTTGAATCTGAAAAGCCTTCCCCAAAGAATGCAGGATATTCTAACAGCAGTGGGTTATATTTCTGCCTCACAGCTTCAGGGTCCATGGTTCAATCCCTATCTGAGTGGAGTATCTAGCTGTGCAGCTTCATGTCAGGTTTTCTCCGTGTTCTCTGGTTTCCTTCCACCTTCCAAAAACATGCCAGTAGGCAGACTAAATAGCTTGCATGGTGCTTTTCTGGGAAGGCTTTCCACAAGGTTTAGGAGTGTGTTTATGGGAATTTTTGACCTTTCCTCTAGAATCGCATTTTTGAGGTCAGGCAGTGGTGTTGGACGAGAAGGTCTTGCTCACAGTCTCCGCTCTAATTCATCCCAAAGGTGTTCTGTCAGGTTGCGGTCAGGACTGCAGGCCAGTCAAGTTCCTCCACACCAAACTCACTCATACATGTCATTATGGACCTTGCTTTGTGTTCTGGTGTGCAGTCATGTTGGAACAGGAAGGGGTCATCCCCAAACTGTTCCCACTATGTCGGAAGCATGAAATTGTCCAAAATGTCTTGGTATCCTGAAGCATTAAGAGTTCCTTTCACTGGAACTAAAGGGGCCAAGGCCATCCCCTGAATTCAATGATTTGGAGGGGTGTCCCAAAACTTTTGGCAATATAGTGTATCTCAGGGTTATTAGGACACAGCAGAGAAGCATGTATAATAAGTGTAAGTGTACAATATATACTAGACTACACTACATCAGTAGACTGTGATGACCATGAGAAGAGTTCCAAAAATATCATGCCATGAAGTGTTCTATTCCTCTAAGATCGGTTCCCAAAACGACATTTTTATTCAATCGATGAATGTCGTCCTTTTTAGCCGTTTGAAAACAAAAAAAAAAATGCAGCTTGCCATGTTGCTAAGAAACCTGAAGTACTGACACTGGAGACTAATTCAGTAATCTCACAGAAAGCTCACCATACCAACAACTTTTATTATGAAAGCACAAACAAAAGTGTCATTAAACGTCCACCAGAGCAGTCCCTGAGAATGAGCAGCACTGTCAGATCTGCTGGTATCTGACCAATCAGAATGTAGAATTCAGCAGCGCTGTGGTGTAAAGTTCATTATTACACACTGCTCACAGTGGAGTGCTTTATAGAACTGATTGAAACTGAAGTCTGAGCCTTAGGCCTGTTGTTACAGCCAGCTGGTGTGTGTGTGTGTGTGTGTGTGTGTGTTGGTCAGCCTGCCCGGATGCCATTGCAGTCTGATCCAGACTATGCTGAGTGTTTCTGGAGCAGGAATGTGTGGAATTTTCTAGCATCAGCGTGGCAGAGATTTTGACTCTAAACTATGCGGTCAGTTGTGTGTGTGTGTGTGTGTGTGTGAAAAGTTTAGTCACAGGCCTCTATCACTTCCTGGAGAGAAAAAAAAAATGGCACAGACTGTCTTTCTCCCTCTCCTCTTTCTCTCTCGCACACTTATCTGTGAAGTTCTTTATTTTCTGACTTTGGCTGGAACTTCAAAGTGCTCGCTCTGCTCTGAGCCAGTGTGCTGTGTGTGTGTGTGTGTTGTGTGTCAGGGGTTTTTTTGCTCGGCATTTATTAGCATGTCAATGACACTCAGCAGCTTTTGACAGCCAGGTGTGCTGTAGGAGGAAAAAAAATTTCCTTTTACAAAAGCAGCCACACATCAATCCCACACCCAGCTTCTCCAAACTCCTACTGCATACAGCAGCTTCGGTTTGCTCTCCAGTCTGACACAAAGACCGAACCGCTGATTCACACCCAGACACACACACACACACACACACACAATAAAGCCTCATCTTTCAAACAGAAATTAGATGCATGAAAGAAACCTATTTTCACGATTAAGCAATTTCCAACTTTTTACCTCTGCTTGTCTTTTCTCATTTGCTCTGTTTACTTTCTCAAAAAATGAGTGTAAAATATATTGGCTTGCCATTCTATAAAGATATGTGTGTGTGTGTGTGTGTGTGAGAGACCAATCAGTGATGATCATTATCTATCAAGGCTCCGCCTTGTAGTTCCTGGACCTCATAACCGTAGGCATTTTTCCACCACAACAACTTTTTATTTTTCTTTTACTGGAAGAAACGGGATCAGTTTTAGTGCCCAAAACATGTTTAGTTCCTGCTCTGGGTCCAGATGCAGGTAATTTTCTGTAGTCCAGGAACTCTGTACTGACATCACTGATTGATCAGACCTGAGCTTTACAGATAACTCTTTCTATCTGAGACCCTGGGGCACAGAAGACAGATTTTCTTCATCATAATCTATATATATATAGATATAATATATATATATATATATATATATATATATATATATATATATATTGTTATAGCTCCTGTCATGTTTATACTGAAACCTATAATCCTGGACATTTATGGAAGGAGTCTCCAGTGTTAAAGCTTCGTAGCAGTCAGTAAGTTTTTCACTATGAGAAAGTCTTCAGGATTTTCTGGTTTCTTTCTAAACCTGCTTTTGTTTTGAAACTTCATGAGAGAGGAAAAAATGATTGCCGGAGAAGGAACTGTTTGTAGCTGCTATAGCACAGTTGATCCCAGGCACTAAATTAGTATCATGGAGTTTCCACACCTTTGGATAAAACGTATGACAGGTCAATCTCTATTCATAGCTTCATATCAGGCTGGATTCCATCATCCCGTCGTTGTTATTTATTCTAAACAGCACATGGTTTATTCTTTACATATGCTATACAGCATCATGTAAACATATGCTCTCATAACTTCATCAACTTTCCGTTCTGTGTTCTAGATTTGGGACATGAGCGATGATGAAAGTATTTGAAGAAGGACGAACGTGACGCAGGTCAGCACGGACACCTCGGCCAGCCTACACGACATGACCGAAGAACCAGAGTGACGCCGAGACGGAGTATAACGTGTTTAACACACATTCCTCCACTGATGTGGATCCAGCACTCACTGATTACAGAAACACAGCGCTTCTGTTCATGTGAAGGACACAGATATAGTCCTGCTGAACTTTTTAATGTTCCTTAAACAGTCTCTAATAAATATCATCTCTATAGTGTCTAAACAAACTCCTTGTGTTTACAAGTACAATAAAAAATGGTCAAAAATACTATCCAGGAGTCTTAAATATTCTGTGTAGGTGACGTAATGATCAGATGTGCATTCATTAGTCAGTTTTATGTCCTCTGTGATGGTTCTGTGGTTTCCTCTCACCTTAATAACAGCACCAGTCCTGTCAGTGGTGTTTCACATGGTTTACTCTCCACACATGTGACTAAGCTCTGCTCATACTGCAGGTCAGTTACTTCCATCTGCTTGGAACTGAAGTACAAAAGGCAACCTCATGATCCTCTGCTATTACACACATGCATCTGTCCAGGTGTGTTGGTCAATAAGGTGCCACTGCTGTAGATATAACACAGTGATATTTTGTCCTGTGGTCTGCATGAATTTACTACAAACATCAGCTCTGACAGTATATTATCGTTTCTATAGCAACAGCTAAAGTGGGGGAGACGCATTGAAAAAACGATCACTGCCATTCCCGAGTTCTGAAAACACTCACGAAGTCGACATTTCCGTTGCATAAATCTCTTCGCCACAGATGTTTTGGACAGAACTCTCGCTACAACTGAGGAATAAATGATTTGTATTATTGTTTTTGTTTTCGTGAAAACATCTGTTGTACATGAGCAGTTAGATGTTGTTACGTAAGAATTCGGGCACATGCCTAAAGTGTACTTTGTTTTAGAAGCCTTTACAAATCACCTGACCAGAAGTTCTCAGTCACTAAGCATTTACTGATAGAAACTATAAATGATATCAGAATTTATATCAGGCATAACATTATGTCTGATATTGTGTTGGCCCGCCTTTGCTGCCCTGACCAGACATGCACTGTGTTTTCTGACCCCTTTCTGTCAGAACCAGCATTAACTTCTTCAGCAATTTGAGCAACAGTAGCTCGTCTTTTGGATCGGATCACACGGGCCAGCCTTTGCTCCCCACGTGCATCAATGAGTCTTGACTGCCCATGACCCTGTCGCCAGTTCACCACTGTTTCTTCCTTGGACCACTTTTGACAGATACTGACCACTGCAGACCGGGAACACCCCACAAGAGCTGCAGTTTTGGAGACACTCTGATCCAGTGGTCTAGCCATCACAATTTGGCCCTTGTCAAACTCGCTCAAATCCTTACACTTGTCCATTTTTCCTGCTTCTAACACATCAACTTTGAGGACAAAATGTTCACCTGCTGCCTAATATATCCCACCCACTAACAGGTGCCATGATGAGGAGATCATCAGTGTTACTCACTTCACCTGCCTGATCGTGCTGAGATGGTAGTCGACATTGTCCTCAGAAACAACTCTCTACTGCAGACTATTTAACAGCTAGCTAACAGAGACTTGGAGAAGAGTAGAAGAGTGTTTGCTAGAAGAGTGACAGAAAACACATATGTAACTAACCATATTAGAGCGGATGTTTTGGCTGAGGTAGTACAAACCCTAGGTATACAGAGAGAGGAGCGTGTGCCATCAAACACATTCTGACACACTTCACGTGACAAAGGTTGTTAAAGGAGGAACAGAGTCAAATGGTGTAGTTTAAGAGCTCTTTATTGTTCATCAAGGCTACTTTAAGTACAAAACAATGGCCTGCCAATTGGTTTATTCAAAAGAGAAACAAGGCCACAAAATGAGAGTATAATACAGATTTACAAACCATTCAGAAATACACTAGCAGTGAAAGATCAATGTTCATTTCTAGTGTTTATTCTTTTGGAAGCGCACATGATCTTCCTCAGATTTCGCTGTTTTTAATGGCAGTTAAACACAAACGGTAAAGTCAGAGTGGAGTTCCATTTAAAGTGAATGCAGAGCTTCTTGCTTGTTGTCCTAAATTTGCTTCTTTATTTATTTATTTTTTTTACCCTGGAGCTACAGGACTGATGCAGCCAACGAGTCGACGGAAGCGTCAAGCCTCCAGTTTAGCATCATACGCACTGCGTGTCCAAATCATCACACACTTGCTTCAAAAGACATGTGGCTCAGTAACACCATTGGAACAGAAACAGTTTGCATTGAAAATGTTATCAAACAGAAACACAAACCTGCATCACTTTTAACTTACAATTCCTCCTTCAGACTGGAAATTTTGAAAAACATCGCTCTTATTCGAGTTGGATGCTAAACTGGAGCTGCCTTTACTTTTTTTTTTTTTTTATTTGTTTAAACTTAGTCTCATAGCTCCGGTGCAAAACTCGAGAAGCTAATTTCATATCAGTTTGGACATTGTTTGGGTTAAAGCGTGACAAAAGCATGAATTTCACTTTTAGTGGAACTGCTCCTTTAATGATTAGTGATTTTTGTTTGCTTGCCTCCAGAGACGGCTAAGAAGCCTTTGTGTTCGACACTGGATCGAGACTGCTCAGTAGCCTTCAGAAAATAATACACAAGTGGCTATAACGCAGTGTTTTCATACAATAACTGTGTTCCTGCACTTTAAACCTTTTACAGACAAGTCTACAAATGAAAAAGATCAACTTTTTTCTTCAAAAAAAAAAAAAAAAAAAAGCATGATTACAATAAAGGACAGGGAAAACAAATTAAATAGCTACATATCATTAACAAATTAATTGTTCCTCAAAAAATACCTACGATTTTTTTTCTCTGTACATTCATTACGCACAGCGTAATGATGGTCTTATAGTTACCTATATATTTTTTTGTTTTTGTTTGTTTTTGTTATGTGATTTACCTACAGCGTGTAAGGTAAATGTGTGTCAAGAAGAGAAAGTTGAGTTTCCTACCTAGGAAAATGGTAGGGAAATGTGTGGATATTGACCTCGGTACACTTTGTGTCTTTTTCTCTTCGCTGTCCATGCATAAAGGAGGACGACGACGATGGCCTGATGCAACGAATGACCATTTTCTCACATGTGCACAAGGTGAAAACGACTTCTCTGTAGAGTTTTATTACTAAAAGTGACGCCAGTCTGGCAGCAAGCTCTCCGAATTTGTCGATGTCGAATGGATTTGCTGGGATCTGACGGAATGTAAGGACAAGCTTAAGATGAGCGACGCCTCGGGCTGTGCATCGACCTTCTACTAATTGCCGAAAGAAAATGAGAGCTGGAAGCGAGACCTGTACTAAGTTCCCTATGGGAGGAATGTCTTTCACCTTGGTACAGGCTTGGTGTTTTAAATAAACAACGTAAAGACTAACAGCTGCAGGCAAAACTTAACAGAAAAACTAAAAACTTAGCTCTCGATATTTTTCGGCAGATTGTCAACTCTCAGCTGACCTGTCTGTAGCCGCGAATGTTTCAGTCACGCGAAAAAAAAACAAAAAAAAAACAACGTTAACAGCATCCTGTACCACCGATTAATATCATAAACATCCACTGTTAATATATAGATGGCCTGTCCGGAGGCTGTCCTCTGTATCTGGCTTTTACCATAATGTATATTGAATATAAAATAATAATATGGAGTACAACTGTACCAGCAGTAAGTATATCTAGGATTGTTACTGACAAAAATAAACTACAATCTGAGGAAAAAGCTACTAGTATTACGAATGAAATGTCTACACAATAATAGATACCAGCTATTTAAAAATAAGTCATAACTCATGCACCGTTAAGCAATAGTTTACCCTCAAAACCTTAGCTACTCTACTGAAACCACAGTGCTTGGGGGGGAAAAAACAAGATGAAAAATGCCCACGGTTTAACTCGACACAGTCCAGTTGTCAGCACCCACCAAAAAAGAACAAAAAAAAATCAAAGCTCCCCCCTCCCCCAAACGTAGCTCTAATTAATAACGTCAAACAAACATCACCCAACCATTGCGTCAGCAGTCGTTAAAACATTTTGGCCAAGAAACGAGTCTCCAACAATTAATTTATGGCCGTTATAGTGCAAAAGACTTTCTGTCAAGGATCCACATATGAAAACAGAGCAGTATGGGAGGGGAGAGCTGGGGGGGGGGGAGTTTTACTAAACAAAAACCTCTTCTCAGGATCATCACCTCTGTCTTGGAACACCTTTCCACGCTGAACTGTACTGAATTAAAAAACAAACCCTCAGGGCATCTCAATTCTCGCCTCCTTTTAACGAGTCTACTTTCAGAGATAACCCCTTAAGAAGATGTTTGGCTTCATAAAACTCCCACAAGCCAAGAGAATGTTACAGGCATAGAGTGTGGTGCAAGACAACCGGAGAGAAGACGAAGAGATGTAGCCAAGTGTGAAGAAGTCAAACTGGGCAAAGAGTTTGCATCAGAGGTTTCTTTGGTATCTGAGGCAGGTGGTTAGGATGCTATAGCTGACTCTCCTCTAAACCAAAATCATATCCTGCTTATTAATTCTTTTGTTGTGGGCCTCCAAGCTAAACATATGGAAAAAAAGGAAAAAAATGTAACAAAAAGAAATGTCAGTTTATGTACATGGCTATATGCTAGCGCTGCCAGAAATGGAGCTGAATCATGCACAGTCGCTTTGAGAGTGAAGCGGTTTTGGAAGGAGAGCGGGATGCACAGCTGGTCCTCTGTTTCAGGAAACTAGGGATGGCGAGTGATTGATGTTGACCATGTGAGTGTTAGTCGAGGAGTCGGGGCTTCCGTTGGAGCCTCCCTTAGCTTTGATTTGGAGCCAGGTCTCTCCCAGAGCCTTGGTGAAGTGATCATCCACCGATCCGGTGATGGACACCGAGTTGGTGACTGGCTCCGGCTCTCTGTAGTTTTTCCCCAGGCTGCGGCGAAAATGCTCCTCAATCACAGGGTCGCATGCTGCGTTTGCTAAAACAGGAACAAGGACGGAGATTTATTACAGAATTCAGTCAGTTAATTATAATTGTACTAGTATCGGTTTTATCAGACATCTTAAAATTACAGACACTCATATGCCAATATAAATGGATTGTTTCGAACGAGTTACATTTAAAACGAGACATTAAGAGTTTGTCATTTCCTGAACTACTGAAACACAGATGAAGTAATGATGCATACTCAATTTTCCTCCAATTACGCACTCACCGGAACGTTCCTGCCTCATACACATCAATTCCGCTTGATATTAATCATTTTGCCTAGGATGTGGTGTGTCTTGAACTTTATTTATTTATTTCTTTTCTGTGGATGAAATTTGTGAACAGGTTTGCCTTAACTACTTTTTTTGTACCCTTATACAGACGCTAAACTGCTGCATTACAAAACAGATAACACTGGTGGATCAGGTAATATATTGTTCTATTTACAACAAAAAAAAAACACCAGGAGTTGAACAGCCCAGCCAGCAAAAATGGAAAATTTTGTCCCTAAGCCGTCAAAAAAGAAATAAATTGCAGTGTCTGTCATCTGCTTTTTTGCTGAGTATTCTGAAAAGCAGTAACGGTGATGTCAGTCACAGTTGTTATGGGCCAAGTCTCAAAACCTCAAAACTACATACCGTTGAACTAAAGAATATATCAAAATATTACCACCTGCCACCGCTCATACAGGCTGTGTACTATTTTACCTGCTGTGGAGTTTAGGATTTGGCCTCGAGATGACTGGAATAATGTCTGTGTCGATTATTTTGGGGGGGGGGAAATAGTCACACTTTTGATTTACAATTTATTTTGGCAAGTGTGAAAAAAAATTCCGAATTTCTAACTAAGTAGGAGCGACTTGCTCAAATTCACGTCCAGAGATGAAGAGAAACATGATTTATAAATCCTTGTTGATGTCAGAGCATACATGATGGATAGCCAAGTTAATAAAATGACAGAAAAAGAGGACAGGAAAGCTTTGTGGTTACATAAGCCCTTCTGGGGTAAATTACACTGTGCTCAGAGAAGAACTGCAGGCTCCCAACAGAGAAATCAAACCTTATTTCCCATGACCCCACACTCTCATTCTCTCGGTCTACTGGAATCTAGAAATCTGGTGTAAACACAGTACCAAGCACAATCTCTTCTTTGATTTTTTTTTTTTTTAATGGCCTTTGATGCTTTTGGATTTATGATGTAGTTTTATTAGCATTCAACAAAGCGATGTCTAAATCTCGACCTCATTTCACACTAAACAGTGTTCCATGAAATGTCGAAATAAGTAAAACACCACCATACGCATATCTGTATGAGGCGTACAATTTTGCCGTCAGGTTCTGGATATAATAAAGACTTTAGTACACTCACAGTTAGAAGGTCTCCTGTAGTTTGAAGGCGAGCAGCCGTTGTGAGACACAGTGCAGTGAGAGAGGTTACAGTTACGGTTGTTCGCAGGGGCGCACGTGATCACCGAGGGCCGATTCTGCATACACAATACATCGATTAAAAAAGTCAAGTCATAACAGATGTCAGCACAAGAGTTCTGTTATGCATCATCTATAAAGCAGAACCCTTTAAGCTCGTTCGACTCTCTGTACTCAGGTAAGTTTTCCAGTGGCATTTGTCAACATTGGTGAAGTTAACAACCAGTTTTATATTGGTAATGTTCAAGATCATTAATGTCAATTATCATTGTGCAAATTGCACACATTTTATTTGCCCATAAACTTTTACAGTTACAAAGCAGATATAGGAAATGTACAATAAATATTTTAGCAAAATGTGTCAATTACATGATGATTATTATGGACAATATTGTATAGACTTCATGTACAATAAGTCTGGAAAAAATAAATAAGCATAAATTGTGATGTTAGTGCGATTTACCTGCTGGCGCTCTATGGGGCTGACGCTTGGTGAGCTGGGGATCTTGGCGCTGTTTTTGGTTAGTGCAAGCGGCTGCTCCATGGCCAGGTTGGGCATGTGTGTGTAAAGGTGGGCAGCGTGCAAGCGCTCGATGGGGCTGCGGCTCCGTTCGCGAGGCTCCCTGCGGTAATCGCCATTTGTGGGCTTTCCTCTGAAATGAGAAATAAAGTTCTAAATGGGCCCGGCTATTAATACTGACACTTTAGAACTGGTACATTATTAATACTGGAAATAGTGCTTTCAGTGGGGAGCTGGCAGACCGTGTGGGTTCACTCTAAGTTTGTATGCGACCTACTGAAATATCTTGCATACATTCACCTAAATATAACTACCTTTCCATGACTGCCCAGCTCATTTCAGTACGCTTACGGATTTAAAAACCTGCCCTTATCAGCTCTGGCTAAAGGGCCAAGACTGCTAATCTAGTCCTTTTTATTTTAAACAACACTACTTCTATATTCAGATATTTCTAACCAGAATGGCTTGTTCTCAAAACAAACTTCCATGTCCAGTCCTGTTCTTGTCTTCTTTTCCTGAAAGAACTGACACGCGTGGTGTTTTAGGTTTCAGTCCTTCCAGAAGGGATCGTTCATGCTGCCAACCAAGCTGAGGCCCAGAGAAGGGACCGAGTGACTTGTGTACACTTCACAGGAAGAGAACTTAATACCCTTCAGTGAGCACAGAGCAGGCCTAGACAACAGGCCGGAAACAGGGGGAGGACACTTTGGCTTTAATTAGGTGGCACTGAAGGCAGGAAGCTCTGCTTTTAATTCAGAATTTAAGAGGAACATGGGTCATCAAACAAGATCAATATTTGAGAGAGAATTTGTGTAAAATGTGATTGTTTACACACAGATGGTGTAACTGTAGACTGCTTCATTTTAATATTTATATTCAACTCTTTGAACATCTCTTTATATACAAGGAATAAAGAAAGCCGTTCCTGGTCCATTCGCATTCAGCGAGGACTTCTTTAAGGGGCTTAGGGTCAGTGCATACATTTTTTTTAACCATGTGGACTGTGATCCTTGAAATAGTCTGTTCCTTGGCAACTAAGCTGGCAAGGAAAGCACCTGTGAGTCCACTGTTGTGTCGGCCGGAAACGTTTCCCCCCCCACAACACCAGAAAGAGATGTGCTTGCAAGAAACACATGCTCCCTGCCCCAATTTCACTTTAGCTATTCCAAATGTTCTTCTAAACAGAGGCAAGTATTTTTTTAAACTGAAGGATCCAAAAACTAATTATACAGTTCACGGCAGTTCAGACCTTCCTGAGGAGCCAGGGAAAACCAGGCCTGGGCTCAGGAAATCAAGATACAAAGGCTGAGCTTCTATCTTTGGCTCTTATTCTCAAGTAAATAAATAAACTAGAGAAAATTTGTTGAGACTGTAATATGCAGGCAAAAATACTGAAGGTAGAATGTTGCAGTTGTGCTTAATAATGATTCACACAGCATTGATAAAAAAGAGCAATAGAAGATTCAATAACTACTCTAGGACATAGCAAAAAAAAGATAATAATAATAATAATCTGAGAGCCTTACTAACAATGGTTTCATGACCCTCTATAAACAAACACACAAGGCCTTTCCAACTCGCTGATGTTCTTTTCATAAGAATCTCCAGGGAGCAGATTGCCCACAACAGTACATTCAGTCGTCTTCCTTTCTGAAGACTGAACTGTGATCGCAGACAGAGAATAACACGATGTGGAAAGGATTAGAAATGCTTTTACAAACCAAAGCTAAATCTCACTGCTTCAGTGTCCTTGTCCCTCAGCAATGAAACAAGACTGAATTGAAACAAGGTCTGAATTGATCCACGGCTAAAATCTTTGCCATTGTTAACCAAAAGATGGGAGAACTTTTAAAACCTTGATTTACGAAAGGAGCTTAGGTTATTATTGTACCATCACACTTAGAAATAATTGTTGCACTTCGGGCCAAGATACGACTTGTGCACATGATGAATCCATTCACACACAATACTTCATTAAACTGCCTTCTACTGTTTGCATGTTTTTGTAAACTGCTCTAGATAAGTACATCTGCCAAGTGACTCAACCTAAGTGTAGTGCTATTACATACAAAGCAAAAAAAAAAGAAAGGAGTCATATTTATTTCACATGACCCTTTCATCTGTTTTGATTAAGTAAGGCACAGAAAAGAGGTGGTGCTTGCCCAACTTTAATCTCTGCCAAAAACCATGAACACAGCCCAGCGTCCTCCCACAAGAAAGCCTTGGGGCCCTGGAACTTGGCAAGCAATCGGGTGCAAAAGAAATAAATAACCAAGACAAGGGGCATCATGAGAAATGTTTAGGGTCTGTAGCAACTACATAATTAGTCATTAGGTGATTGCATTGAGTGTCAAAAGGTGCAAACCCGGGGACTGTAGGAAGTTCTTTAAGAGAGAGAGAGAGAGAGAGAGAAAGAAAGAAAGAAAGAAAAGCACAACATGTTCTGGTCTAAGCGTAGGCATAGAATGGCACAGTTCCATTTCTTTCTTCTTTTTCTCTTTATAAGGTCTCGGGTTATATGCAGTATACAATTAGTGGGAATAAGCTGTGGTGTCTTAAACTAGTTATTCAAAAGCATCCATTAATTTAAGAATTGGAGCAAACCGCACTGCATAAAATGATCAAGTAATATCTCAGCTACAGTATTTAAACTCTCCAATCTTCCATTTAACGCTTGCTTTATTGTCACTTTAAACCTTAGCCCTTAAGTAGAAATCCATAAGAAAGAACTCGAGCAGTCAATCAGCCCCCGGAGAGACATAACTCTCACGAATTCAGATGCTTTTATGATTCGGATGACTGTTGATATGAGAAAATCTGTGAGCTCAGCGAGGTAGGCCGCCTACTTTAGTTTTTATAGAGGTGCTGTCCATGCTGGGAGACTCAGAAGACAGGCAATAAAACTGGGGACATATTCATACAATAGTATTTGAGTAGCGCAGTGACACAAAAAAAAAAAAAACCTTCCCTGCAATCTTGGGTGTGCTGTATCTTTCTTTCTTCTTTATGTCAGTAGAATCTCGACCCTAGAGATACAGGAAACATCTGGGACGAATCAAGGCGAGGAAGGCAGAACCACAGGATACAAACACAGCCTTGCACAAAGCAGAGTTTTGGAAACCAAACTCCAACTGATGTAGGCATCACATGCACACTGTTTCCCATCAGCCATTCTGTAGTCAATCTGACAACCTTGACTCGTATAGGCTTACAGTAACAGTGGCCTATACAACACTATAGGAGACTAAATCTCTAACAGTGTGGGGAGCATATGTTAATTGGAGCCAAAGAATCCACTACTGCTTTAAAATATATGCTGAAATGCTAATAAAGAACACATGTGACGGTTTTAAAAGATCTACACGAAAAGCCTGCAACCAATCCTAATAGCACTTAGTTTTTCCCTTAAAATGTAATGGAGAATTTTCCTTCACAGGCAACTTACATGTGACTAACAGTGATTTGTTCTGCGTTTCATTATACTATACAATGTCAGATACTTGGCCAAACCTCTGCATGGCTGCAGGTTTCTGTTGTAGAATAAGTTCCTTTACCGTTACAGTCAAAAGTGATTTATGTTGTCACTCCCTCAGTGCGTATACACCATGCTGAAATCGGCAGCTAACAATGATTTCATCAACCCAAACCACTATGGTGCTGGCTCTTCTCCACTCCCCATTTGGCTGGCTCCAGAGCCATGAGAAATACTCGCTCTGAAATTTCCCAGCAGGCAGCTGAGGGCTTCCACGGCTCAGTCCTGGCTTGGAGTGAAAACCTTTACGACAGCATGCTTCACTGCTACACAGAACTTTTAATAATAAGAGTTAAGTTCAAATCTAATTTTCATGCCTTCTTTAATTTCGATTCTGCTTAAAAACATCCAAAACATTAGATCACTGCTAGAACTACATTACAGGTTCAGCAGATTTAATTCAATCAAAGACCCTTTATAAGACGCTTGTTATGAAACTAATCCTGAACCATATGCAACACACACACACAGAGTTTGTGGGCTGGAGGCTGTGTTTTAAGTGGACTGAGCTATGATTGAGGGACTTTTCCCTGCAGCAGAGGGACAGGCCAGAGCAGGCTTCCAGTACACAGTGGGCCCACAGGATAAGGGCGCCTTTGTTTTCGGCTCGGCAGTGAAAATGAGAAATTGGCCCCCTCCTGACTTTAATTTCAGTAATTCTGCAAAGGGATCTGCTGTTTATATCCCTCTAACATTTGAATTCTACATGACAATTAATGAAGACATCTCTCCTGAAACATCACCTCAGTGTACTGAATTATTATTATTAATATTATTATTATGTAAATAAAATCGTCATTTGTGAAGCTAATTAAATATTAGCCCGTATTGAAGACATCAAATAATGTCGGTCTAAAAACTTCATAAAACTGAAACAAAGTCGGTGTGTAGTGTGCATCGTGAGAACAAAAGAGGGTAGTAAAGAAAAGAGAGAGTCGTTTTTGCCCCAACCCCCACGTCTATAACTCTGCATTGCTGCAGGGCTCGTCCCTCCTCCTAGCACACAATAACAGAAACCTGAGCTGCCTTCCTTGTTGCCTCAAGCCCACGGTGTCAGGTGTCAGAGACATACTACTCATAAATAAGGAGACTGTGAAAGACTACGTGCTGGAGAGTACTGTGAAACTTCTCCAACTTAAAACAGCACACAGAAATAAACTGGTCGTCTCCTCAGAGATCATATCAGCGACGAACACTTCTCAATAACGGACATGTGCTGAAACATGTTACGAGAACCCAACCTTTTTTTCTTTTTTTTTTTCCTTCCCTACTTGCTGACCATAAGAGACCACAAGAAACAGAAGCAGTGTTCTGAGCGTGGAACAATGCGCCTTTCAAAACTTTTGAAATGGCGACAAATCATATTTATTCATAAGCCGCTGTGATTCTGCTGAGATTTGCAGTTCTGCACATGTGCTACAAGCCTGGGCTTTAAAACAAATACCCTGCTATATTTCAACCCACTTCAGGTGCACGTCGTCAACAGAGACAATTTTACGCTTCACAGAAATGAATTTTCAGCCTGGGCATTGTATTAGTGCGTTTGCATATTTTGATGTAGGCAAATAAGCGGGGAAGTCGCACAAAGAGACTTATTTGTCTATAATAACAACAAGATCCTTGCTGGTTGGAAAGCCAGTATTTTATTTTGGTTTAGGCGACCAGGAATTTGTGAACCATAAGGGTATCATTGTTTTGGTATCAGAGCTCAGCCTGAGTACAAACAGCAGCATACACAAACACATTATTCTGAAAACGTCAGGCGAGAGACCTTTTCTCCAGCATGCTCCAACCCTGAGCTGGACTGGGCTGGACTGGAGTCTGAGCTGCAGAGGGTAAAATCCCTGTAACGTTTGCACTTTGTTGACACCGTGATAACCATGTAAATTTCCTCACGCATGCATACCTTTCTTAATTATTTTTAAATAAAACTTTTAGCCTCAAGCACTATGCTTAATATCCTGAAACTGACCTACTGGGAATACAGCAGATTTATGATATTTTTCTAATTGTGCCAGAACTATAAGAATATAATAAAGTGTAGATGTTGTTGAACTTCACAGCTTTGATGCTCCATATCACTAAATTATCTTCAAATAGACCAAATCTTACAATACAATAAAAAAGTAAAAGTAAGTCAGGGCTGACCCATTTAAAAGCACCTCATTTGGAAAGCACAGACATACTTTGCCATGCTGAGAATGCACCAACTGTGAGACCCTTGTGGCGCTGAGTGCTTCCGTTGTTCTCCCTTTCTCACACTTGTGCCCTAATTTGTGGCACACCGATCAGCCTTGCACTGCAGTGTGTTATTCGACACTAAACCGTAATGTCTTGTGTCTCATGACTGGATGTTGCTGTTCCAAAGCTGAGCAGAAATGTGAGGAATGCATGTGTGCTCCGCCACAACAGAATGGAGACACACCACAAATGGGCCACGTGTTCCACTCGTGCGTCTGGAATGGGAGGAATTCAAAGGCATCAGCAATGATGCCATCTTTCAGTCCTTCTCCAAGCTGCTTTTCTTTTCCCTTGCATTTCTTGGCAAGGATGTTACCTTCATGGCTCTTGTTCAACTTTGGTACCTAATATAAAGCATTTGGAAGTATAGCTGTCTTCTAAAGGGGCAAACATACCTCACTTTCACTATGCGTACATGTGCGCGCACAGCTGCTACACAAACAGCATTGTTCGCATGCTTGCTTGCGTATCTTGCGTACATCTGGAGGACCGAATGCAATGTCTACTATCCATCTGGATTCCAAGTCAAACTGTTGTTAAGTGATTTCATGCAGAGCAACATAGACTGACGAGCTGTTTTTTTTTTTTACTGAAAACTTTCTGCAGGTCAGTGTGATTGATCTGCATTTCAAATCATAAACCCTCGACGGACAGTCAAAAATATTTACTAATCAAGAAAATCCAGAAACAGACCTTTCTTTTTGTGTTTATTTAAACACTATCTCTAGGGAAAAGTGTTAGTGTTCGTACGCAACACTTTAGACATGATGGTAAGTCGTGGACACTAGATCACCTCCACTATTCACGTTAGTATTGCATCACACAGACGAACAGTGTTAACATTTAAGGACGCACTCAAGCGACACGCCAAACGACTGCGGGATGTCAGCCATCTTGTATAATTGAAGGTAAGATGACATGTAAATCTGCCTTTATTTTTGAGGTAAATATTGTGTGTGTGTTTCCAGTAAACTACATATGACAGAATTTTGACACTCTGGGTTATAAATGTGGATTTGCTGAAGCTTTTCCCAATTATGCGGTGCAACAGGAAAGTTAACTAGTCCACATGGAGTAAATATTTGAAATGAAACACCAAATGATTGTTTTATGCTGTGTTTTACCAGGCATATTTTGTTTTCAATACAAACAGAAACGGTCTTGAATAATAATCATGATGTGATGTGAAAGTGCACTCTGTATTTTGATATTTTAAAAAGCTTAACACTGATTTTATCATGTACCTGCCTATGCATAAATAAGGTGAGATAATGACAGTGAAAGGCATAAAAGTGCACTACAGTGCTTCTCACACTGGCTGTTATTCCGGATTTGAATTGTCTGTCTTTGCATGTTGTGTAGAAAGGATTGAAATAGCAAAATGCATTACTGATGTTTATACAAGGACTGTGTATAACGGCTTTGAGACCTGAGAACGCAACGTGTGAATGGCATCTAGTGTGTTAAAGCACTGAGAAAATCAACAGATAAACAGGTTGCACGTACAGGTGTGTAGCGAAGAGGCGACTCATCTTGGCCACATGCTCGTTGTTGGGTTCCATGCTGTCATCATTCAGTTCGATGCTGTGTTTCCTCTTGCTGGGGCTGATGGGAGGAGGCGCTGTCCTGTGGTTACTGACTGTAGAAGACATGGGCTGCATCCTGGACTCGCCGCGCAGCGCTGCCTCGCCTGTGCAAACACACAAACGGACCTGCTATTAATACTGTGTGTTATTAATACTGTGTGTGTGTGTGTTTTATTGATAATTATGCTTCTCTAAAAGTGGGAAGGAACATTTAGTATGTCATCAAAATACATTATGTTTGTGACAAAAACGCCAGTCGAACAATTTGATCTTTTTTTCTCCAAGCAGACAGAATTTATGGGGCGAGAGCAAGTCGTATACTCCAGAGAGACTCATTGTACGATATAAGACTAATGTTGGCCCAGACTATCTGAGCAGGGAAAAAAAATAAAAGCTCCCCAAGTAGCACATCAAAGTCTGGCTTTGTTCTTTTCATCTGAACTGGACCACCAGGGTGAAGACCAGCATAACATTACGCTTAATGAAAACTGCTCTTAATGCATCTGCAATTTCAGATCTGAATAGCAACAGATCTGAATTAATGGCATTTCAGAGCTATTTCAGAGGAGAGCTGCTGAGAACCAGGGCCGCATATTTACAGCACAGTGTGTGGGAGGAGAGCAGGAAAATTACAACTGGCAGTGTGGTGCAACTGGGACTTTCCACTTGGGATGAGGTTAGCTCAACTCAGAATCAACTTTTTATGAGATTTACTGAGCAAAATCCAAGTTCAACAGGCCTATTCTGAGAAACCCTGGGTCTTAGATAGCCGGCTGCTTTTCTCCTCATTTTTCCTCCGATATAGATCATTCAAATGATGCATGATCAGAAAACATTCTCCAGACTTTTCTACCATAAATAGCCGAGTGCAAATAATGTGTGTATCTGCATCATGCGGAGGTGAAATACAAGGCCTCTCCCACAACAAGTGTCCTATTTTCCTGACTGGCATGTTTCGGCTCGTCTGTCCCTGCTCCATGGCAACGGGAATGACATCATTGTTTTTTGGCAGAAGTCGGGAGTGGGTAATAGAGAAAAGATAGCGAGCTCATATGAGGCTTAGAGAGACCCTTGACACATGATAGCTTATTTGCATTCGCCTCCAGAGAGGCTTTTCAATAGGAGGTGGGGAGCAGGGCGGTGTCACAGGCTATTGTGATATTGGAGAATGATCCATTAAGACCGAATTACAGTTTACAATTTGACTCACGGGTGCTGGAACAGAAAGGAGGACGTTTTCGAGCACCTGATCATGCCTTTGAAAAGGTCAGGTTTAGATTGGTAGGGTCTCCGGGGCTTCATAAATGAAAGCTGTGAGGTCTTTAAAGAATATTTAATGAGTTAATACACCAACGTCTTGTTCTGTGAATATTTCTAGAACTTTGTTCATCTCTGCCAAGCATTTTACGGTAACCTACACTGGGAGTCATAAAAGATCCCTATCGGTGTCAGAGGAGATGCGTTCAACCTCTGATCTGCTGAAAGGCGCTCATTAGGAGCACAAATGATCAAAGGCCAGCGCTTCTAAGGACTTCAAACATCAGGCCAGGATGGGATTTTGTTACACAAGTGAGCCAACCAACCCCCACCATGCCACACACCTACACACAAGCTTTAGAAAGCAGAAAAGAAGTTAAGCCCTCTCTTGGCAGTCACAGCGAGAGGGAGCAGGGACACCTTGAGTTTGAAATATAATTGGGTGGGTCTGAAGAGGGGGTGGATGCGAGGGATTCCAACTCCTTGATCACACTATAAATGTTTGTAGATAATGATATTTCCCCTTTGCCTGAAATCTGATCTGCCCTCACAGCCAGTGCTACCCATTCATGAGGCAGACAACAATTAAAGCTCTTTATGTCTGAAATGAATGCCTGGAGTGAGTGGAAAAATGGGAGTCCTGGCAGGGGTGGGTCGTGCGTTTCACCTGTTAGCTTTATCTCCTTTGTTCAGCAGAAAAAGTGACAGTCAGCATTTCAGTCTGCTCCGATTGGGCTTCGGCGAACTTAAGCTCTGTTTGCTGGCATGCAGCCCTGTTGCACTGTATCTGTATGAAGGATCTGGTAGCCTCGCAGATAACTACAAAAATAACTGACACAGTAACCTTAAACTGTGCATTGTGTGCTTTTTCTTGTCTAACCCAAGCCTACAGAAAAAATCTAAGCATTAATACACTATAAGTAACATAAATAACACTATTTCAAATAACCATTAGAGCAATACCACCATAATCAATACTGGTATAAAATAATTATTTATTCTATTCCTAATTGAAATTAAATCTCGCATTGCTAAATACCAAGTTATTTATTTTCTCTGTCTTTTGTTAGCAACAAACTAGCCAGCTAATTGGATAAGAGATTAACATCTTCCTCCTAAAAACACAAAACACAAATATTCAACTGGAAAGAAACTGTAGTTGAAAAGTTCACGAGGAAGAATGTCAAGTTTAAGGTTGGTGTGTATGACCTCTAGACAAATGCAGTAACTATATTTGAATGGCCAACTCCATCCTGCTCTCGGGTCATGTAGATGTCGATCCCACACTATGGGTGACTCAATTGCTGGACACACACATGGTAATATCCTCATAGTATGTCAAGGTAGCAATAGTATAGTAGTTACATGTTATTTCATTTGTTAAAACAACTGATTTACTATAACAAGGCTTTACTAATGTAAATTAGTAAGCTGCTTCTGTTTATTTGGGGTTTTAAAACATACACACACACTTTTAACATAAATAAACTAACCTTCCATGAACGATCATTTTAGTTAGTTATTTTTGTGATGTTTTCTCAGCGATGGTTGTGGTGGCAAAAGGCTGTAAATTACATGTCAATTACAAGAACTCGCTGTGCTGAACACAGGCTTCAAATCCATCTATTGCATTATCTCTCATGAACATGAGAATCTCTCCACAAACCATGTGCTACTGAAAGCCAGAGCCATCTTATCTAGGTTACAAAATCTGCTTTACAATCAATTCACATTGTTGTTACATACTGATGTAGATACTACACGCTTTCTAAAATATTTCTGGCAGATTGCCGATGCTGTTTGCCGCTCGTTTAGGCTCCAGGGCCAAGACGTTTCACATATTCCATTGAAATAAAGATATATAATACCCAAAGGAACCCGAGAAATTTAGTCGTTCTTTCACTGGCACGTCAGGTGCAGCAAAACCACCAAATGCTACAGGTGAGAAAAAGATTAAGCTGTACTAGTTCATGGGATGAACTTGACATATCAACATGCACTTCCAGTTTTCAGTACATAAATACCCAGCATGCATGTAGGCCTATTTTAAGGGATGATGCAGTGCTCTGGGTTCCCTGGCAGCTTCAGTATGTATAGCTGTGTTCTCTGGCGATTCTTCGGAGCGCGGCAAAAATAGCTGGAAAGTCTGTCGTGCTGCAGCAAAGGAAAAGGGCCATGACTGTGTATTTACATCCCCTGTCACTGGGTCATGTGATCCACCAACTTTGCACAATACACAAAGCTGAACACACAACAACAGGCAAGCAATAATAAAGCCAGAACCATAGAATGCTATCTCAAACACATCAGTAATCCAACCTCATGCTTTAGCTACTAGTTTTTCATCAACATATCTGGTTATCTTTGACAGATATTTCAATACGAGGATGAGGCATCAGCCAAGAAAGAGGAAGAAGCAGTTGTTTTTTTTAAGAAGTATTTACCAAGTGGTACTTAATGTGCATCATATATATTATTTTTCTGAGACTAAGAAAGCACAGAAATGGGCTACTTTTTTAGAGATTTTAATGATGTTATAACATAGGAACAATATCACATCATACAGCCCACAGGCCATACTGTACATCTGAGTATTAACATGCTATAAACTTTTTTTTAAGATAACGATGGGAACCGTTTCTGATGATGCAGTCAAAACTGCAAACCAAAACAGCACTATCGACACTTGGTATGTCTAGTCTATGTTTTCATCTACCAGTCTACATCTGGATGACACACTTATCTGAAGTGACTTACATGTGAGTCACGATTACAATCCAGCATGGAGCTGGAGATGAAAGTTAGATTTCTTTTAACAAGCGACCTGAAGTTGCTCTCTGCCAGGCCCGGGAGTTGAACTCACAACTTTCTGGTCAGCGTTACCAGGCCTGCTTTCTCTTCAGGCACTTAAAAAGGCACTATATAATGATACATCATCAATATTACGGTTCGACATCGTAACACCCTTTTCTGAGAAACCTGCAAGTATAACAGAGCATCATTATGTACTGTGTAACACTGCAGTGACTTTAATTTAATAAAATAAATAAATAAAAAATGTATTAACATAAATAAATGAGGTCTACCCTAACTAAAAGGCAGCAGTGAGCATGTGAGATGGTATTTCGTGTCTTTCTCAGAGGAGGTAAAGCCATAATTTGTTCACTGAAACAAATATGAACACAGAATAATATTACATAGCTGTCCTTAGTTCTATCTGAAAACATAACGCCAGCACATGTACAAGCACAAACCATAAAATATTCATAACCGTAAACTTCTAATGCATCACTAGGATTGTCCCCTGTCCGGCTCTGTTCAATTTCAGAAATTCAGTCTACAGTCTGGGAGTTGTAGAAGCTTCTGGGTCACGTTTCTGCTCTTGACAAGTGATTGCTGACAACAGGAGTCTGGTACTGCATGGTACGGTGGCGAAAAAGCTATACACCTTCCCCTCCACCCAAACACACTCGATCTGACATCACACACTTTATGTGAACTCAACAGCTACACACTATACTGACATTTATCCAGTTCAACACAAAAACCCAAGCAGAAGTAGTCAAACAACTCCATCGTCACGTGTTATCCCACCATAAAGCTAAAACATTATTATAGTAAAGTTTGACACTAACTCTCCCAGGAAGGAAGGACACACAGTGCTCTTTTTTTGCTGTTTTATAATAAAAATACCGTTGGCCTCATCATTGGCAGTTTCTTCCTGGATGGACAGCCACAATATTGTCCACAACGACAACTGAATATCACAATAATGTTGAAAAAAATTGCTCGGTGCAACGAGAGCTTTGGGGGAAAAAAAATTTCAAATGAAGGCAGGGGGGAAAAAAATAAAAATCTACGAGATAAGTAAACACACACGCACAAACACAAACATCTCAGTTGCGTTAAAGAGCAGTGTGTGTTGTGAATCTCACAGACATCTGTGAATCTTGCTATTTCAAAACAGGAAGGATGTGGCAAGGAAACTGATCAACATCTGTGCCATTAGACAGGGAACGCTAGACTCTGGGAACTGGATCACTCTGTGTGACTGTATTGCTTTCTGTTTGACTGTGGGACTGTAAACAAGAAACACATGTTAAAGTCACAGTAGGTGATACCATATAGTACGGAGAACGAATACGGAGCAATGCAAAGACCCAGAAGAAGCCTGACAGTCTGCGATAACTTAAAACTGTAAGGCGTAAGGCTACACACTGCGATCATTATAAGCCTAATATTGTACAACTTACCAATCATAAGGTTTTACATTTTATACAACTGATCTATGGAGGGTCAAGGGCCTTGCTCGGGGGCCCAGCGAATCCCGG
Organism: Hemibagrus wyckioides; assembly: GCF_019097595.1. Classification (NCBI taxonomy): domain Eukaryota; kingdom Metazoa; phylum Chordata; class Actinopteri; order Siluriformes; family Bagridae; genus Hemibagrus; species Hemibagrus wyckioides. Next base: position 9,356,093 of record NC_080730.1, on the reverse strand, counting down.
GTGGACCTGTGATTCGGACTCACAACCTTCTGACCAGTCGTCCAACACCTTAACCACTAATCTAAAATAAATTAGCTTAATCTCAAAATCTCGATAACTTATATCAATGTTCACAAAACACATCATCGGGCACATTTGGAGGGGGAAAGTGCAAAATCATATTGCTTATATTATTATAATAAAGTTTCTGAGCCCATCCTCTAACCAACTAGACAAAAGAAAACTTATCAAGTAAACAAATCTAAAGTAAAACTGTCCAGTAAGAAAATCTGCACATTGCTGAGTATTAATATCAGCCATGCCTTATTTCTCGATCACTCTCCATCACTATCTGCTCTCATTACACTAAACAGGTCAGTGTACCACTTTTTATCCGTTAGGAAATCCATGTGTGACCCAAATAATCTTCTAAAATGACCAGTCCCTCTGTAGAGTTTGCAGTGTTTGGTGATAAAGCCCTGTTTCTCCTCCAGCTCGGACTGACGAACTTACAGATGTTAAGAGTCCGAGCTTAAAAAAGTGGACACAACAAATCATTCAGGATAACAAAGACACACATAATAAGTATAGAACTTTACCGTCGTAGCATAAAATGCCAATGTTGTTGTTCATTTTGTCCAAATACTGGTAGTTCAACAGGTCCATCTTGGTAAAGAGCATTTATATCAAACCAACTGGAGGGGGGGGAAAAGAAAGGCCCAGCCTTTAAAAACTCCTCTCAAATGTAACTTCAACCCGTCTAGGGTCGACCGAAAACCTTAACACGAGCTGTTCACACTACTGTCGAAAGAGTAGAAAGAAAAGTTTAGAGTTTAAAAGCACTTGAAGTGAATTGTTTAAAGACGAAAAAAAAGGGAAAAAGGAAAGCGGATCGCGTCAGTTCTCCTCACAGCCCCGCTGTAAGTCAACTGCACTCACTCACTGAGGCGGGCGCGCGCGCACGCTCCGCTCTCAACCACTCGGCTCGGACCACTGCGCATGCGCGCTACATCACCGAACACCTCGAAGGCACAACGCATGCGCGCTACATCCCTCGATGTTTTTTTTCCCTCCCACCCCCCCCCTTTCTTTCTGAACCAAGGCTGAATCCCGCAGCATAAGTGCACTAGAATAAAATAAGACACCCTATATAGCGCACTGTTTAACCATAAATATAAAAATGCACATGAAATGGAAACAAAGATGAGCACACATAAGAGTATAAACTTTTTTTTGTAGTGTTTTCTGTGGTACGTTTGAAAACACACACACACACACACACACACACACAAATATTCTCAGTCTGTTACAATCTACAATTCATATTTATACTGAATAACAAGCAAATGCAATAAATCAATAATATATACTAAGTACATAGCTGTATTTAATGGCAACAGAAAAGGCCATAAATAAAGACATTAATTTAATATAAACGAATAAAAAATGGTAATTTAGCTATAGCTCATGGGTTATATTAGCTGATTATACTTAAAAGCTTTACAACAAACTTCATACAAACCAAAGTTTCCTAAAAATAAATTTGATAGAAGTAAAACAGAAGTCATGCTGAGATTAATAACAATACTCTACTGCCCCCTGGTGGCCAACACACTCTAATGAACCAGCTTGATCATAGCAGGATATTTAAAGCCTTAGAAAAATAAAATTGACTTTCTACAAAGTCTACTAAGCTTTAGGGCGTCTAATAACGTCTAATAATGTTTGGCTGTATGTATGGTGTTAAATAATGGTCTAAAACATCCTGTATAGTGCACAGTTCCTGAGAGTTTTCTGTTATTAAACAAAAATTAAATTCAACTGCATGAATTTATACTCTGACCAGGCATAATATATGCCTAATATTGTATTGGTCCCCCTTTTGCACCCAAAATAACCAGTCATGCACTGTGTATTCTGACACCTCTCTGAATCAGAATCAGCATTAACTTCTTTAGCAAGTGGCTCGCCTGTTGGATCGGATCACACAGGCCAACCCCACGTGCATCAATGAGTCTTGGCCGTCCATGACCCTGCACTGGTTCACCACTGTTCCTTCCTTAGACCACTTTTGATAGATACTGACCACTGCAGACCGGGAACATCCCACAAGAGCTGTAGTTTTGGAGATGCTTTGATCCAGTGGTCTAGCCATCACAATTTGGCCCTTGTCAAACTCGCTCAGATCCTTACGCCTTGCCATTTTTCCTGCTTCTAACACATTTTTCCTGTTCACTTGCTGCCTAATACACCAACTAACAGGTGCCATGATGAGGACATAATCAGTGTTATTCACTTCACCTCTCAGTGCTCATAATGTTATGCCTGATCGGTGTATATTATTAGTGCACGGACTAATAATTAGACAAAAAAGTCCCTCTATATGGATTATGTTAGAATGACAAAAGACAACACAGAGGCAATGCATTCAAGAGTATAGTTCAACAACAAAACCTTAACGAATGATGTGAAAACTGCATATCTGTTTTCACATCATCCGTGCATGAAAATCTGAAAATAGACGGTTGACAGTTAAACCAGCAAGACGACTTGCATAAGTATTATACCCGGGGTGAGTCTAGTATCGGCTATACAGCACCTTGTGTATATATAGCTTGGTCATCTGGATTTGAAAGAATGGATGCATCTGGACTTATTTCAAATAGTTTATTCTGACATTCTACTTGCCATTTCTCTAATACATTTTCTGCAGAACTTGTTTTGCTACCATGTCTGCGTGTTCATTTCCAGTGATTCCACTATGTCCTGGGATCCAGCAGAAAACAATGCTGTAACTGAGTCAACTGATTGCAACAGGTTTGCCTTGATTACCATGTCAGTAATTATAGGTTGATTTGTCTTTAAAAGATTCCGAATGACACAGATGACTAGAGTCAACTGCACTGTGTATCATGTGTATTGCTACACTGAACGAACGAATGTCTAAGTTTAGTATTTAGTCAAGTTCATGTTGAGCTTACAGTTAATGGCTGGATAACAGTAGAGATTTGTAACAACGACCATTGAAGACCCAAAAAATGTATGAATATCAAGTTTCAGTTCATAATGCTGGCAGTAGAGTTCACTCGCAGAGTTACTCATCAATGAGCCTTGACCGCCCATGACCCTGTCGCCGGTTCACCACTGTTCCTTCCTTGGACCACTTTTGATAGATACTGACCACTGCAGACCGGGAACACCCTACAAGAGCTGCAGTTTTGGAGATGCTCTGATCCAGTGGTCTAGCCATCGCAATTTGGCCCTTGTCAAACTCGCTCAGATCCTTACGCCTTCCCATTTTTCCTGCTTCTAACACATCTTTGAGGTCAAAATGTTCACTTGCTGCCTAATACACCAACTAACAGGTGCCATGATGAGGACATAATCAGTGTTATTTACGTCACCTCTCAGTGCTCATAATGTTATGCCTGATCGGTGTATATTATTAGTGCACGGACTAATAACTAGAAAAAAAGTCCCTCTATATGGATTATGTTAGAATGACAAAAGACAATACAGAGGCAATGCATTCAAGAGTATAGTCCAACAACAAAACCTTAATGAATGATGTGAAAACTGCATATCTGTTTTCACATCATCCGTGCATGAAAATCTGAAAATAGACGGTTGACAGTTAAACCAGCAAGACGACTTGCATAAGTATTATACCCGGGGTGTGCCTATGTACAGTGTTTTCCCACACGAAGGGAAAAGTGTGTGATTACGTGTATCTGATTGTGTTGGTAAGGCGTTATTAACGAGCATGTCTGACTGGTTAAAACAACAACAAAAAAATATATATATAAATCTGGGTGTTACACCATCAAGTACGTTGTACATGGGACTAACAGTGTTAATCTCAATAACCTGACATAATAAACAGAACTTATGATATTGAATAATGAAAAAATATCACACCTGTTCTATAACTATTAAACATTATTATAGTCAAGTATCCAGGACAAGCAGATTTCATGTTTGTTTGTTTTTTTTTACTTGCATTTACCTGATGGACAAACACAACCTTCTTACTTTTGCAAAATAAAAGTTTTCATGTGGTATGTACATGTGTTTAAACGTCACACGCTTGGCATGACAACAATGTTGACACACCACAATGGCACAACCTGCATATCTTCAGAAACAGAAACATGCATGGACACTGAAATACTGCAGAACTGCCCCTGCCTCTGGCTTAATCATTAGGGATAAATATCAATTTAAAAGGTTTTGTTTTTATATTCCTGTCAAGCTGCTTTGCAACACTGTCCGTTGTTAAAAGCGCTAAAGAAAATAAAACCTAGTGCAAAACCATGCTCTAGTTCTTACACGGTTAAACAAAAAGGGAAAATAAAGACGCTAACCAGATGCAAATGATATCTTTTACACATGACGTGAGGACATATCACTAAAATGAATGGCCAAAACCTTAGCCAATGACTTGTTGGCTTTTGTTGAGGGCGTAAACAATGATGTGCATATAGCATATACACCTATCAGGCATAACATTATGAGCACTGAGAGGTGAAGTGAATAACACTGATTATCTCCTCATCATGGCACCTGTTAGTGGGTGGGATATATTAGGCAGCAAGTGAACATTTTGTCCTCAAAGTTGATGTGTCAGAAGCAGGAAAAATGGGCAAGCGTAAGGATTTGAGCAAGTTTGACAAGGGCCAAATTGTGATGGCTAGACCACTGGATCAGAGCATCTCCAAAACTGCAGTTCTTTTGGGGTGTTCCCAGTCTGCAGTGGTCAGTATCTATCAAAAGTGGTCCAAGGAAGGAACAGTGGTGAACCGGTGACAGGGTCATGGGCGGTCAAGGCTCATTGATGCACATGGGGAGTGAAGGCTGGCCCGTGTGATCCGATCCAACAGACGAGCTACTGTTGCTCAAATTGCTGGAGAAGTTAATGCTGGTTCTAATAGAAAGGTGTCAGAATACACAGTGCATGACAGGTCAGGGCTGTTTGGCAGCAAAAGGGACACCAACACAATATTAGGCAGGTGGTCATAATGTTATGCCTGATCGGTGTATTTATGTGTTTCCCTGAGTCTGTATTAATTCATCTCATTTATTTTTCAAATTTATTAGGAACACTCAAAGACCTGGTCATTCACGCGGCAGTAGCACAATGAATAAATTCACACAGAGTTTCAGTTACAGACTTCATTTCACACCAGACTTCAGATTGGAGGGAAAATGTGATGTCAATTGTGAGCCCGAATTCATCTGCACATCATCTTGCAGTAGTGAGTCAGATTTTCAACTGACCTTTCAAGGGATTTTTTTTTTCTTCAGCCACAGCATGAAGCAGTCCCTGAAGCTTTTAGTTTTAATCATGCTTGTAGAATTTAGTCAACAGGGGATTTGTAACTACGCTGTAATCAAACTCACTGTGAATATTTGGACTATACACTTGAAGGAGTACATTAAAAACGACGACAGTTAAAAGATTAATGCTCTAAGAATAGCTATAGAAGAAGAAGAAGAAGAAGTAGAAGAAGCACAAAACTGCCATACATCTAAACACAAAGTTGGAGAGGATGAGGAGTACAGCCACACAGAATCTTTGTCTCGCTTTAAGTCAGCATTAATGTGTTTCAACATAACTATATAAGCTCAAAATGGAGCTCAAACTTTATGGCAAAAATCCACCTTTAAACACAGAGCAAAGCTGCTACTTTTAAACGTGTTCAAGAATCAAAATAATAAATGTTTTCAAGTAATCAAATGAAGATAATATCATGCTAAGCAGGAACAACTGACGTGGTGCAATTTGACAGCTGCCTAGCCAGTTTATGTTAGCTACTAGAATTGACGCGTCTAAAATGGCATTAGCAAAGTTAAATATAGCCAATTACTGTTAGCGAATTAGTTAAACTTGCTTTAAAATTAGATGAACAAACATAATAGGGAGGTAACAGAGATGCCTCATTTTATATTAAAACCTTTTCTAAGGTAGGGCCAGGACACTCCTGCTCACCTTCAACACCACAGTCCAGACCTTGTCCATTTTATCCAGATTCAGAAAGACACAGATTTTGTTTGTTTGGGTTTTAATGCCATATCTGCTATTTCATAGCAGATACAGATTAGACATTCAATAAATGAAAACAATACAGTGCAATATACGAGAAACGACGTAATAAATGAAGACATTTTATATTATCGCCTTGACCGAAAGAACAAAATTTTATCCTTAAAAGATTCTTTAAATGCACATTTGACAGAAGTTTATTTCTAGATCCATCTTTTACAAAATAATAGTCTGTCCTGATAAAAGATTGCTGTCTCATGATAATAAAAATTGGGTAATATATGCATTATAGACAAATCACTGCTACAGTATGGACATTTTCGTGCTTCCTCGCCCTTTAATAAACGTCCATGGGTCAGTCTAGTATCGGCTATACAGCACCTTGTGTATATATAGCTTGGTCATCTGGATTTGAAAGAATGGATACATCTGGACTTATTTCAAATAGTTTATTCTGACATTCTACTTGCCATTTCTCTAATACATTTTCTGCAGAACTTGTTTTGCTACCATGTCTGCGTGTTCATTTCCAGTGATTCCACTATGTCCTGGGATCCAGCAGAAAACAATGCTGTAACTGAGTCAACTGATTGCAACAGGTTTGCCTTGATTACCATGTCAGTAATTATAGGTTGATTTGTCTTTAAAAGATTCCGAATGACACAGATGACTAGAGTCAACTGCACTGTGTATCATGTGTATTGCTACGCTGAACGAACGAATGTCTAAGTTTAGTATTTAGTCAAGTTCATGTTGAGCTTACAGTTAATGGCTGGATAACAGTAGAGACCTTCGAGATTTGTAACAACGACCATTGAAGACCCAAAAAATGTAAGAATATAAAAAATATAATAAAAATAAATAAATAAAATACACGATATACTCAATACACTGACCAGGCATAACATTATGGCCACCTGCCTAATATTGTGCTGGTCGCCAAAACAGCCCTGACCCGTCATGCACTGTGTATTCTGACACCTTTCTATCATAACCATCTTCAGCTATTTGAGCAACAGTAGCTCGTCTGTTGAATCGGATCACACGTACATCAATGAGCCGTGGCCGCCCATGACCCTGTAGCCGGTTCACCACTGTGCCAAGTGAGCGACAAACTCGCTCAAATCCTTACGCTTGCCAATTTTTCCTGCTTCTAACACATCAACTTCGAGGACAAAATGTTCACTTGCTGCCTAATATATATAACTTCACCTGTCATATTGTTATGCCTGATCGGTGTATTTTCCATATCTTTACGGTCCTAACAAAACGGGCACTAGACAGCCAAAAACAGTCAAACTACACATACACATTCTTAGTGGAAAGTAATAATTTTTTTCAAAAGACAGTAATTTACCTTGCTTTACTTTACTGGCTCCCTGCAGCTGCTGCATCAAGTTTCAGTTCATAATGTTGGCAGTAGAGTTCACTCGCAGAGTTACTCATCAGGCCGTCCCCTCCAATCCCGCTCAGTAAACACAGACTTCTACAGACTGCCCTCAAGCCTTTTCAGTGGTGGTTTAGTGATGGAATAAGTTTCCCAACTTTAATCACACACTGCAGATTCACTCTGAACATTCACGCCTGAAGACAAAGCTTTTACGAGAGTGTTTTGATGCGTTTGGGTCTCTCTAGCTTCTCTCTATTGGACAATGTATGTTTAAGGTAAACCAGTGTCCATCGTAGCCTCTCCTGTGCTACTCTGTTATTTTATGTACTAATAACGTAGATGTGAAACTACAAATTATCATCTTGATACAGCATTGTGACTAGTGTTTGGAGCACCGCTGAGCACTAGCACCTGGTCCAAGCCGTGTGTTTAGCTGCAAGACAAAACAAGCTCATCACTTTTGGTCAGTCACATCACTCCTGCAGTCATAACAAATGCATGTAAATATAAACGTTCATCTGATTTCCCATGGCGAGATGGCTCCGTCATCTTCATGACATTTGTGATGCAACACTGTTGCTGTATTTTCGCCCTTTCTGTGATGTTACAGGGGGAATTTGCTAGCACAGTTGCAGTGGCATTTAAGAGAAGAAAAAATATCAACAAAATCGATGATGAGGGATAACAGTCAGGTTTCACTTTTAGCTGTTAGAATTTTTTTTTTCGTCAGCGTTTTTCATATTAATGAGAAATACAACTCAGACATGCTAGAGACCAGAAATGCTGGACTCATACTGGAGACCAGAAATGCTGGACTCATACTGGAGACCAGAAATGCTGGACTCATACTGGAGACCAGAAATGCTGGACTCATACTGGAGACCAGAAATGCTGGACTCATACTGGAGACCAGAAATGCTGGACTCATACTGGAGACCAGAAATGCTGGACTCATACTGGAGACCAGAAATGCTGGACTCATACTGGAGACCAGAAATGCTGGACTGCACCTATACAACAACAACAAAAAAAAAAGTACACGATAAGCAAGTAGTCAAACTGCATTGTGGGTAATGTAGAAAACTGACAGGTGTTATAGTAAAATTTCCTTTATTCTGACACTCGGGCTCAGTTTTATTTAGAACCTCGAGCGTGCACTCAGATAAACCAGGAAGTAGATATATTACTCTCCTGATTATTTCATTCAGTATGAAACTTTACACCCAGTTAACCTTTAACTGCCTCAGTGTAATCTCAGCCCTGGTGCAGGCCAAAGAAGTACCAAAAAGGGATTTATTCAAACTGATGCCATGCCTTTTATATGACCTCTCTCATCACTGGGATTACAGCTCTGTCTCTAACTTGGCTCTCAATGGCAGAGGGGATTAAAGGTCTATTCACCCTGAGGCTGTAACCCCTCTGCGCAGTCCTCCATATCTCCCTGTCAGTTAGAAGGAAAACGCTCCTCATTGGCTTCAGAGAGCCATTGTCTCAAGTTTCACAAACTCGGCACAAAGGCCACACCGGGTGTGAACAGTGGGTCCATTCAACGACCAGCTTAATCCATTGTCTTCAATCGTGGGGATTTTTCCCATTGGATGCAATGGAGCACCGAGGCTAGACTTTTTTTTTTTGCTTCCAAAGAAGGACTACCATACACACCCAGTCCAACTACTAAATTATGGTCAACCGAGTCTACCCCGTGGCTAAAGTGCAGAAAACAGAAAGAGCAAATTATCCACCCGAAACACACAACCGTTCTCAGCGAGAGGATTTGGGATGCACCCCTTTGAGTCCACATTATTCATTCCCACCCTGTTCTCTGCTGGTGAGCCAAAGCTTTTACAGACACTGTGCAAATAATCTGGGATAAAATCAAGGCTGTTATTTTTCCATGGGAAAACTTTGCCTACAAATGTAAATTACCAACTGGATAGACAAATAAACCATGCCACATACCATAGCCTAACTATCTAACAATCATATTATAATTATAAATAAATGACAAAAAAAATAAAATAGACAGATTATAAATAAATTATCAAGAAAAGTCAAACAACCAGTGTATAAAAATAATTACAATTTTTTAATAAGATTTTTCCATAACTCTGTTATCATCATTCATGAGTTAACAGTAGATCTACCCCAGCTTCTGAACAAAGTTGGTCACGTAAATCAAAAGCTACTAAATCAAATACAACAGCTTATCCAATATTGATAACTTATACACTGGTGAAATATGAAAATAAATTAATTAATAAATAAGTTATTAATATGTTATTATTAATATGGGCGTTAGATAAAATTTTAAACTGCACAGATAACTATAATATTTTTTTTTTAAGAAATATCTTTAAAGAAATTTCAATTAAATTTACTTCTGCAATACAAGAAATAGTTGTATTCCAGACAATTCGCAACACACCCTTCCATCTGGAGGATTCTCTCTTGCTGGCTCAATGCAGAATCCTCAAGCAAGTGGCAAAGTAGAGCGAATAAGGAGGTCAGTCAAAGTTTCAGAGCAAATCAGTTGCACTCATAAAAATAGCGACCAAAACAATATCCAGTAAACAGTGCAGTTCATGCTATCACACAAACCACTACAGAAGATTTTATTGGGATCATCGTATACCTATAAAAGACTACTGAATCACACAGTCTAAAACCGGCTCATGATATTTATGTTTCTAAGAATGATCTGCTTAACTGATTTGGGTACTGAAGCCATCATCATTTAAGTACATATTGCAATTAAACTGATTTAATAGTAGCAGACCATGACCCTTTATCTTCTCACAAAATACATGGTATAAATAGATCACTGAAATATATATTATCTTGGAATGCCAGAGGTGCGTTACAGAAAGATGTGTCCGAATGTGAAGGGTGATGTGCTGCTCGGTCATTCCCAGAACCTCATGTTGAACCTTTTTACACAAATTAGCAGACGGTTTCCAAATCTAAAATCAAGTCAATTCATCATTGGCCATCAGTACAGCTCAATAAAGCTTTGGAGAGTCCCTGAAGTCTCTACAAATATAGTCTATTGTTTTTAATTAAACAGATTGTATTATATTTAATCGGATATTCCCATCATTACTTAGACTAGATTGATCACAAATACTACTTTTACATATACACACTACGGTCTAGATGTCATAATAAAATCATACAGCCAATTAAGGAAAAAATAGAACTACAATTAAAACAGCTGAATATGAAATTTTCTCATTGTCCTCTAGGCCGATCTTTCAGTTATGTTGTGGTACACTACCAGTCTAAAGTTTGGACACATCTTCTAATTCCATGGTCTTTCCCGATGTTTATTTCTTTCTACATTGTAAAACAATGCTGAAGGCGGCCGGAATACACAATAATGTCCTTTGAACAGTTGATATTGGGATATGTCTGCTACTGATGCTCTGTAAAGCCTTCATAACGCCTCTAATCTGAGGTGCTGTTAATTGGTGATTTCTGAGGCTGGTCACTCTAAATGAACTTCTCCTCTGCAGCAGAGGTCAGTTTTGGTCTTGCTTTCCTGGGATGGTCTTCATGTGAGCCAGTTTCATCATGGTGCTTGATGGGTTTTGCAAATGCACTTGACAATACTGTTCTTGCAAGAACTGTTCCAGAACACCTGACCTTCGTGTCTTAAAATAACAACTGACTGTTTTTTTGTTGTTACTTATGGATTACTTAAGTCCATGTGTGTTATTTCATAGTTTTGAAATCTCCAGTATTGTTCTAGAATGTAGAAAATAAATCCCTAAACAAAAAACACTGAATTAAAAGGTGTGTCCAAACTTTTGACTGGTAGTGTATGTCCACTATTACACGACCCTACTTGTGTGAACAGTTTAGAAACATGTCAACAAACTGAAGTCGCAATCCTCAAGGCATTTCACTAGAAAATTTCCACCCGTCCTTCTGTCTGACTACATACCACACATGCTGGTCAGACAGGAATGCAGTTAGTGAAAACACGATAAGTCAAGTTTACTTTTTTTTTTTTTTTTTTTTTTTTTTTACTGTTACCTTAAGTGACAGTGTATTTATTTTTTATTTTTTTTTTACTGTCTCACAACAGGTTGTGCGATTATACCAAAACTCTGCTGAATGTTTTGCATTTCTGATCAGTCAGAAGGTGTTCTCGGATATTAACAGCAGCGTAAATGCGTCACTGATATTGTGAACTTTCCTATAAAACATTTTTGGAAGGAGTCTCCAGTGTCGGTGCTTCATAGCAGCCAGAGATGAAGCTTTGTCTATTTCATTTTTCTGTAACAGTAGAGATTTCAAGATATGTGGTTTGTGCTGTGTAGTTTCTCAATAATATGTCAAGCTGCCTCTATTTTTCTGAGAGAGAAAAGACCTGCTCATGAAGGAAATATCTGCTCTGACATACGGGCAATACACAATACACAAAAGATAAATACTAGGTGCTGTTCTAGGTAAATAAAAACAAACGCATTTGTTAAACTGGTGTTGGATAAGAGGAACAAATCTTTGCATCACACTCCAACACCGCAAGGTTTCCTTACTTGCTCTGTGAAGAAATCTTGACAGCTTGAGGTGCTTCTGTTACAGTCACTGGCAAAGAAAATCTGTTTACATAAGCTTCACTCATATCCTTCAACAGTATCTTCGACTACCAATGTTATAGTTCTCATATCATAATAATGGCTGACGTTTTATCATAGTTTACAGTAATCACATTCGTAAACATTTCTCTGTATCTCTTTTCATGCGCAGCATTATGAACTATTTATTTGTTTACTTAAACGAAGGTTCACTAAGCTCTGTTCAAGTTTATCTACCTCAGGGTAACGTTACTCGGAAACATGGTCCACTGTTATGCTTATGACACACAGATATACAGTATGTTTCAGCAAAGCCAGATGAGACACACCAGCTTAATAAACGGTGTGACAAATGCGCAACGGATATGAGTATCAGTCTCTGACAAGACAGGAATGTTTCTCCTTGGACCACAAACAGCTAGAAGTAAGCTTTGTGATGACATAATAACTCTAGGTGGCCTTTCAATTACATCATGAGCAGCAATAAAAGACCTTATGTTATTATTGATTCTCTCTGTCATTTAAAGATCATATTGATAGAATAGATTTCTTTCATCCCAATACTACTGCTAAGATAATAACTATAAGGTATCAATAACAAGCCCCAGTTAGTTCAGAATACAGTAGCCAGAATCCTAACTAAACAAAGTGACCACACTCACCATCTTTAAAACACTCTCTGGAAAATCTCACTGCTTATAAAATAATGACCGAATTGCCGTACATTGCAGTAGCTGAACTAACTCCTGTGGTTCTTTTAATGATGTGCCACAGCTGCTTCGATCAGAAGGTGCAGGATGTTTGTTGATACCTAAAATGAAGAGGTCTACAGCAGAGGGCAGAGCTTTCACCTAAATAGCCCCAAAGTTATAGAACAAACTTCTGATTAGTGTCTCAGTGTTTAGGCTGAAAACATTTGCTCAGTTAATATAGTTTTCTCATAAAAGATGCAGAATTTAAGGGAATAGAGAGTTTTAGTAAATCTGCGATGTTTGCATGTTGTCCCCCATACGTTATATCCCACAGCGTCCATATGCCTGCGTTACCTTCTAGATCTACTAAAAGCTAATCATTTCTGCTCTGTATGTATTATATATCCTCTTAAACCATAACATAGCTTATAATTTGTGATCCACAATTGCTATGAACACTCAGATAATAACTTTAGTTTGATCCGACAGACTTGTAGTAAAAACTGTAATATTATGCATCATCAAGATGCACTTAATTAGCACTCATTGGCTATATGTGTTATACTATTGTAGAGAAATCATCATCATCAGCATCATCCGGTGTTGGAGAAAACAGAGGTTTCCTTTTGAGTCTGGTTCCTCTCAAGGTTTTGTCATCTCAGAAAGGTTTTTCTTGCTCATTACAGCTAAAAATTTTTAATAGAATTTTAAATCCAGATATGTAAAGCCACTTTGTGACGAAGTCCATTGTATATAAATAAAATTCTATTTAAGTGCTTTAAATGGTTGGCTGCTAAACCCATCAGTAGAAGTAATGTATAAAAGACATCCTCCCATTGCATGCTTCTCATATCTGCAGCCTTACAAATGTCAAGGAGAACATTCCACTGACCATATCTTAACTCAGGACTAATCACTACTCCAGAAAGCTTAAAAATGTTAACGAGTTCCTGCATGGCCTAGGTTCGAGTTATTTTGGGAAGTACTAACTGGCAAGAACAAAAACATGATAAACCTTTAGCTTCAGGTTTGTATTTAAAAGATAAAATAAAGAGGAAAAAAAAAATCTGGATCTACATGTGTATGCAAATCTAGAGGTAGTCTAGGATAGTTCCTAGATGCTAATAGGTTTTAAGTGACAGAAAAATGATCAGAAATGTTTGAGTGCTTTGAAATGTTTGTTCATGCAGATTATTGGCCATTTATAAATCCTTTAAAACGCTTCATTTAGTGAAATGTTGTTGTAACTATACAACTATGGCATCTCCCGAACTGTTTCTCGGATATGTTTATCAAATAAAATAAAAATAAAATATAAAAAATAAAATAAAATAGGATATCTTCATCCCTACACTATATAACATTGCAACAAAATCAAAGCCTGAGATTCACTTTGTGAGGGAAAAATCACATCCGACAAAATGTACTAGCTGAAATACACAGGACGGAGAACATTTCCAATTTTAACTCAAGACAACAATAGGATTTTTTTGTAATTTATGGGAAACTATGTCTGATTAGAGGGACAGCTGTACATGTGCTCCATTGTTGTTCTGTCATATTTTTTTTTCCTGCAAAACAGATCCAAAAACTTTCTACCAGTATCACCATTAGGGTAATAAAAATAAAAAAAATTAATAAAATAAAATGTAATAATAAAAATAAGTAAGGAACACAGGAAAAACTTTTTTTTAATATCAATTACATGGCTAAATTCATTAAATAAATAAATAAATAAATAAATAAATAAATAAATAAATAAATAAATAAATAAATGAAAATGAGTTTAATGGAAATCTGGCTGAAGCACAAATATCTTTCACAAATTGTAATTAGTCAGTAATCCTGGTAACTACAACAGTCACACCACTATACTGAATAACATTTCTGTCCCTCCAACATTTGGACAGATACTAATATGCTTTATTCACTCTTTGAGCTTTCTTGACAAGCTGTCCTCTGTTCCTCAATAATCTTTTCAAACTGAGTGAAAATAATCTGTGAACTCTTCACTGACAATCGCATGCTTGCTATTCTCCCTTAACCTTTCAACCTCTGACCTTCACTCCAAGAGCTTGAGGCCATCACGGTTTAGTAGTGAACTCCTAACACTCCACTCACCAGCGCTGCACCATCTGAAATTATTTGTACATTTACATTTCTGGCATTTGGCAGACAACCTTATCCAGAGTGACGTTTATTTCATCTCATTATATGCAACTCAGCAATTGAGGGTTAAGGGCCTTGCTCAAGGACCCAGCAGAGGCAGCTTTGGTGGATCTGGGATTCAAACTCACAACAATCCAGCACCTTCATCACGAAGCTACCACATCCCTCACACGTTAATTAGGAGATGTTTTCATCCAGTGAAGAATACGACTTAAACTCAGTGGCGCTGTGGCAGTAGCTGTCTGTCTGGCAGTGAATTTTAACTCACAGCCTTTTGGTCCCTAGGATAAAATATTAACTTCTGATCTCCACCATCTTTTAGCTTAAATAAATATTTAACTACTTATTCTGGAGACTTTCATGGAGAGTTGGAGACAATGGAAGGGGGCAGAAAACAAATGTCAACAGACCAAATTGAGACTACAGACCATGTTTTCTGAAGCCTAATGGCAATGTTTAGAAAAATCTAATGACAGCTGTGCTTTTCGATGCAAATTTTGTCTGAGACTTCGTTAACCACCATATTACATTCAGTGCATGAAGGTCTTGCTGATGCCTGAACTGTTCTTCTGAGGTAGTACGTTGGTGACGAATTCAAATAACTGATCAACTCCTGCTTCTTCTGTTACTTCAGATGTTTAAACCCTTAGATAACAAAATGCGGTTTTTAATAGCTGACCTCTAAAACCTATTACATTAACCACAACTGCTAGGATATTATGGCAAAATCAAAAAGCTGACTGGTGTGGTGGAGCCAATTCTACATCCAATAGTGTATCAAGAAAAGGGACTCACCCAATAATCCTGTGTGTGCAATGCAACAACACCATACTATAGTCTAAACATTGGCCAATGACTTTTTGTTGAGGGCAGAGTGTATCATGCAGACAGTAGAAGTCATGCTGCAAGTATTAAAGGCATCTAGCTAGTTATCTAGCTAGCTTTCCATACTTTGTAGTTACTATCTCTTTTATGTCAAGCCAATAAGGTTTCCAGGCCACCAATCAATGCGCTGGGGATTTTCACACGTAAATGTTTTTACATGCCTGGAGTACTAGCTAATGTAGTGATTATTTGGCCACCCCATGAAGTTACACTAGCTTCAGAACATCCATTGAGATCTTGCTTCAGGGATTTTTGTCATGATAAACCACTAAAGGTTAAGAATGATTCGTTTTTAATAATGGTTTGTCCAACGGCCATAAGATTGTTTAATTTTTGTTGTGTGTATGTAAAGACCAAGTGCCAAATTTTATTCCATCATATGCCCACATGGAACAATTGTGACTCACACCCCATTCTGTGTATCTCCTGGCAACCGTGTTACATCAGATGCGTGTTAACTTGGGACAAGCCAAAACATAAGAAGCTTAACACAGCACAGCAGTGAAGCATGAAACACAAATCTCTCAAAAGAAATGGTGAGCAATTACGGACACGTCTGTCCTCCGGGAGCTGCTGGCGTGTTGGGGCAGTCTGCTGAGACGATGACAAAGAACGTGCATCAATCCTTCATGAAGGAGGGGAAGAAAAGTCCCAGAGGCCCAAAAGGTCAACTTCCTGTATGGGTCTAGGCAACAGGTGCTGGTAGAAACAGTGTTCTGGCAAAACACATGCTCTGTAAAGGCATGGCGGTCTGGCTCATTGTTTAACCCACCTCCTGTTGGCACGAAGCCGTCCATGCTGAAGGTGAAACCTGAGCCAGCTGCACTGCTGTGTCAACATCCAGCAGATTCAAGATTCTTGTTCTGTCCATTACATAGCAACATTTCATTGATCCAGGCTTTTTTTTTTTAGATTTCACAGCAATAAAATAGTGCAGCGTTGAACGTGGTGAAAAATATTCAATGCATCTAATCTGAGAAGTGGAGACTCAAGAACACACTCAAGTCAGAATGAACAGGACCCCACTAACACCTGCTTATAGTCTCAGATTCACAGTGCCTTTATTGCAAATTGCTAAAAAGTGACCTCAAATTCAATGAAATTGAGCCAAGCAGAATGTGCGAGTACTTTGTCAGAGAATTTAGCCCTGGTTAAGGAGAATCTTTTATTGACAGATATGAAGGCGTTCACTATTTGGACTAGAACCGAGTGTGACAAAGCTAGATCATGGAAATGCAAGAGGTTGCGAGAAAAAGAACGTCCGAACACCAAGCTATAGTTTTATATCATCGTGTAACAGTGATTACTGCTAGCTACAGGGGATAATTGCTGAATAAATAACTGCCAGATAGCTACAAGCTAAAAACTATCCATCCTGCCTCACTCTTTACTGTTAACATAATTGGAATATCCCCACAGCAATCACTGCTAACAACGGGGAAATAGCCAATACGGTAACAAACTATGGTAATATTTCACTTGTCCTATCATTGGGAGTCCAACTGACACCATTACAGTCTCTTCCCATCAATCAGAGTGGGATCTTGACCTCAACTTGACTGCAGAAGACATGCACTTTGGTGTATAAGAAACAGCAGTGCTTTCCTCCGTTTCAGACGAAGCCGATGTCAGTCCTCAACCTCCCTGTTTCGCAAGTGACCAACAAAACTGGGAGAAATCTTCCTAATATTTTACTGTAATTATACAAGTTAACTATCTCCAACTTCCACCAGAGTAGCACTACACCCTATACTAGCTTGGTCAAAGCAGTTTACTTTATTATTTACAGTGAGTAAATATACTCTGGCAATGCTCTAGGCTCCTAATGGTATTAAATGGTATTAGCTGTTTTCAGTCCATGGGTGGAGTAAAACCGAGTAGCCTGGAGGATTTCTGCAGACATTTCCAAGTCACCACCTGACTTGCATCAAAACAGCACAACTAGTTCGAAACCACTCCTTCCAGCTAGCTCTGCATGTTCTCACTGAATGTTGTTTCGCAGCAATAGATCAGGGCCAAAAGTGCACTTGAGTGAGTCAAAGCCTCTCCCTCGAAGTGTTCCAGCAAGCGAGAGCATTCCTAGGAGTTGTCTTAAAAGAAACAAGAGTGAAGAGCTTCAGTTGGGCTCAGAGCACTATTGTGAAAACAGGTCAAGCGCATTGTGCGAAGACAAAAGGAGGACGCACAAGAGCAACAAGAGTGACATCACATCAGTTCAAAACAAAAACACAGCAGGGGGACTGTGGGGGGTGCAAACGTCCTGTCCAGCAACTTTTAGACGACCCACAGTCAGGGAAGCAACGGAAGAGAGACCATTCAAATCCTGACTCTACACTGTGGCTCTGATTCTTCTCCCTGTGCATGTTTAAGCCTTGTTTGGATTAGATTATTTAGACTTAGATTAGTTTTCCCCAAGGAGATGGTAACGTAATTACTACAGGGATATCTCAGGGTTTTTACTCTTGACCAAACTGGTCAACGGACTGCGAGTGCAAACATCTGGAAAGATTACGCTAAATTTCACTCGAATTTCCAAACTTCAAATGCAAATCAATTATATAGTTTATTTAGATATTTACAACAACTTGTCACAGAAGAGACACTTGCAGGATTTTTTGGTGAGTTACAGTCATGTGACCTGCTAAAGATCAGGTGCAAGACATATGAAGCCACGCCTCCTACAACAAGCGATAATAATAAGGACTAAATGATCAGTAATAAAATGCAGACTACTATCCAGTTTGCGTAAACCCCCATCTGTGTGATCTCTATCCCAAATAATCCAAGTTAAGCTGAACCTGAGGCACATTTTATGAGAAATATATTTTATCAATATCTTGAATGTACTGCATATTCACTTACAGAAAGGAAATTCCTTAAAATTCTAGCATTGTGGCACACAACATCGTTTAAGCAAGGTTCGAAATGTGTACTTTTTCCATCACTAGGTCGTGCACGCCCAATCTCAGTAATCCTAAATGCCTGCTGAGCAGGATTTGTGTCAGACTTAATCTAGGAAGGAATTTATTTGACCGGAGAAATTGCAGGGTGATTATGGAGAGACTGTCGGCTGCGGAGTGACTGAATTGCTGTCTGGAGGTGTGCGTGTTCCAGTTCAGATTTGAATCATGTTAAAGCCCTGAGTGAAAAACAGATCTTCCTGTTCCCTATACAGCGCTTACACTCTCACATTGCTACAGCGTTCAGCTAGAAAACTGGCAACCTACTTTCACATTAATGCCATTTTTTTTTAGTATTTTCATTACCAGGAGCAAGAGATTAAAGGATTTTGCATGGCCCTGGTGTGATATGATTTACTCTACTAATAACATTAGCCAGCTAGTTACAAAAGCAACATTACGCTGATGGAGAACTGAGGGCAGAAATATCTACACTGAGAATTACGTGCAAGTAAAGGATAAGCAAATAAACTGAATAAAGTGGGACATGCTAATACTGTTCTGCTAAATGGGATTTGCTGAAAATGAGCAACTTTTTCAGCAGAAAATAAAATACCACAGCAACTTTTTGCTCTCTATTGGCTTAAGTTTCCAAGTTACATAAACTGGTAGGGTTAATGTTCAATTAATTGTGCATCGAAATCAACAAATATTAAATGTATATCGCTGGTATGCATTTCTATATACCTCCTGAATAAACTATTTAGTTTGGTAAGGAAAAATACAAACACATTTGAAAGACGGCTGCATGACAGACACTGACACGATGCAAGAATTTACCCCAAAAGGAAAGACAGTCCATGATAGGGCAACACATACCATAGAAGGGAGCTAAATGGAAATAAATCAGGGACCCAAGAGCAGATAGGCAACAACAATACACACTACACCGCTCCTATAGCAAGCATAATCCCTTGATATTCTGAATGCAATTTCTCCCAAAAGTATTTTAAAGCTGCTTTTCTTCAAGAATGTGCTAAACTGTGTTCAGTGTATGTATCCAGAGTTTGGTGTTTATGGATACAGCTTGTCCACTAACTGGACCAAATTCATTTCAGTGAGAAATACTCATCTGGATAGCTAATAGTTTTATAAAAGTAAACAATGGTAACAGTTCAAAATACACTGACCAGGCAGAACGTTATGACCACTTGCCTAATATTGTGTTGATCCCCTTTTTGCTGCCCAAACAGCCCTGACCTGTCATGCACTGTATATTCTGACACCTTTCTATCAGAATCAGCATTAACTTCTTCAGCAAGTAGCTCGTCTGTTGGATCGGATCACACGGGCCAGCCCATGTGCATCAATGAGCCTTGGCCGCCCATGACCCTGTCACTGGTTCACCACTGTTCCTTCCTTGGACCACTTTTGATAGATACTGACCACTGCAGACCGGGAACACCCCACAAGAGCTGCAGTTTTGGAGATGCTCTTATCCAGTCGTCTAGCCATCACAATTTGGCCTGTCGTCAAACTCGCTCAAATCCTTACTCTTGCCCATTTTCCTGCTTTTAACACATCAACTTTGAGGACAAAATGTTCACTTGCTGCCTAATATATCCCACCCACTAACAGGTGCCATGATGAGGAGATCATTAGTGTTATTCACTTCACCTCTCACTGCTCATAATGTTATGCCTGATCGGTGTACTTTACAAAGTGGTGCTTTATTTTATATTATGTATAACAACAAACCTGAGTATTATAAGTTACTCTGTAGCACACTAGAATAGTCTGAGACAACACGAAACATAGATTCGATCAAATGGAAAAGTATCCAAAGTTGGATTTTTATGGATATAGACCATCTCCTAACTGGACCAAATGCTTAATGATTCAGATTGCACAGAAATACTGAATATCTGAAGCTTCTTTTCACAGCACACGTACACACACACATTTGAGGATCACACAGAGACTTGGTGCTTACGTTGTATATCCGTAAAGCCCAAATAAGGAACTATATCATCCAGAGAATAAAATGAATCCTTATTATCATATGAATGCTGATGGTTACTTACGTTTTTCATCATCCGCGTGCACTAAAGATGCAGCTCGCGACAAAACATCCAAAGGTGTTTCCATCCTCGGTGAGACCCTGCTGAAAAATGATAAAGCTCTGAATCTCCATGTGTAGAAATACAGGTGAGGGTTAAAAAAAAAAAAATCCCAACATCTCAAAATTCAGCGATTTTTCATCATCTGACCCGATCCAGAAGAAACACAAGGGGAAGATCACGACAGTAGATTAAAGCTCCTAATACTCATTTCAGCTTGCTCGTTTCGTTCATGATCACACACTTACACACACACACACACACACACACACACAGGGGGTATTTATAGCTTCATTCTGTAAAACCTTGGGAGATTTCTAAGTGCCTGCTTTGTTCCACACACACTTCACATTCCTCAGATGCCGCCGCATTTCCACCGTGTTTACACTCGAAAAGGAAAACAACATGAAGCCAAACTGCACTCAGATTGCTTGCCTTACTCTCACTAAACGTGTTTCTCGTGTGTAAAGACTGAGATCATTCATATGTTGTTTCCCCACAGAGAGATGATCCAGTTATATTATTGGAAAAGGTATGGAAAATGTGTTTTCACTCACACTTAAAAACGCACGCGCACTCGATCTATTTCATTTTAATTCCTTTAATTTACTTTTTAATTTACTATTTTACGTCCACAGCGATGTGAAAACACGTGTGTGGAGTAATCATACTATTGAAAAAAAAACGATCTAAAAATAATGTGGATCTAAAAAAAAAAAACCTAAACATTTTTGTGGTTAATCCCACATCTCGCGCCGCTGGAGTCTCGAGCGCTTTTACATGTAAACAAACTGTCTAACTACATACCGCTTTGGAGCGCCACTTTGGAATTGTCCGAGCCTACGAAAAAGTGCAGATCATTTACAGTGGAAAAGCCGAAAATCATCCACGAATGGTCTAGACTCCACGGGAGAAAGCGCCAAATTGTGCCGCAAGTATCCAAACTTTCCGTGTAAAAGCTCAGCGAGGCGCGAGCGTTCAGGAAGAATGATAGGAATGAGGGAATTCTCTTCCTGGCAGGTGGCGCGAGTGGACATTTCTGATTGGCTGATCTCGGCCCAATGAGATCAGCATATATTATGCAAATCAGCCGATTACATCATATCCTAGTCACAGGTAGCCAAAGAGGTGTGATTATTACCTGCTTCATCACTAGATCTCACTGTCCACAGGCAAACTAGGAGCAAGTAGTAATGAAAATATCATTGGTGTCAGCGTTAACTCTAACCCTAACCCTAAATGTTGTAACAAACCTACACTGATCTAATCTGATAGGAACACACAGCCCTGCATACAAGGTGCAGGAATGTTCACATCAAACATCAGCATGGGGGAGATCTCAGTAGTTGAGATCAGTTTTTCAGGAACTGGGATTTCCCATCATGCACAACAATATATTATAGAGAGGTCAGAGGAGAATGGTCAGACAGCTGACAAGAAGGTAACAGGATCTCAAACTCCTCACAACAGTGGTGAGCTGGAAATTATAGAATCTCAGAATGCACCGCACAGCAAATTCTCTTTTGAGGTGGATAGACTGCACCAACTGGAGAACACTCCTAGAGAGATGCCAGTCAGACAACAGCGCACGTCTTATGACTGGTGGAGGAAACCGGAGTAGGTGGTGGAAACCCGCAAAGCATGGGAAGAACATGCACAACTCCGCACATACAAAGGGCTGGGGGTGGGGATTGAACCCCTAACCTCGGAGGTGTGAGGAAAAGGTGATATTTTAAAGGGAATTAAAAATCATCAACAATTTCTGCTCCCACTAGATGGGATAAAAACAATGAGCATGTGTTTATTCGCATAAACTGTTCTCTAAATATATAGCTTTTTGTCATGGCACATCACACCGCATAATATTTATTGCATACATGTATGGTCTGTTATTTGTAATTCCTTACCTAACAGCAGCTCTGACAGTAGTTAGGCTGCAAATCTTAATGCACTAAAGTTATCATTTATATAGTAACAACTCCCACTTTTTTTTGGGTAGACACTCCTCACAATCAGATTAAAAATGTCTGTAAGCGTTGACATGGTGAAGTTTTCTAACAGACACGTGTAAAGCCGTATCTTTTTGTAAGTTTTCCTTCGCATCATTTAACAATGTCAACTGCTATGATATTTATCAGTGTGTGTTACCTTCAAGACAGGACACGAGTTCCTACGTCTGATCCATTGAAAAAAATCCCCCACACCCTCAGCTACTTGTTCACACAAGGATTGACTTTCCCAGTATTTTTCCAGCTGACTTGCATTCACTCAGACACCCATAGCAATAACCTGCAGGCAACTATGGTGAATACAGCTGTGTAAAGAGTGTGTGTGTGTATTTTCCCTCTGAAATACCAAGACAGCATACAGGCCACTGAGTTTGAGTTTAAAGACATAATATATTGAGAATAAAGTTGTAATATGTTGAGAATAAAGTTTTGAAAACTGTTAATGCTTTCAGTGTGTTCTGAAAATATTCCATCATTTTTATTGAAAGGTCAAAAATGATGATATATAAATTTTTGCCTTTCTATTCTTTAACTAAAGGCCCTGATAAATGGTGTACAAATAAACTGAGAGCTAAAATAAAGCTGTTTTATGATCAGAACCAGCTGCTTCTACATTAAGCCACGTAAAACTTAAAAAAAAATATCATCCATCTCATAATAAATATTAGTGATGCTTTATTTATAATAAGATAAATATTCAGTCACTAGTCAAGTGTACACTTGTGTCCT
Source organism: Hemibagrus wyckioides (assembly GCF_019097595.1). NCBI lineage: Eukaryota > Metazoa > Chordata > Actinopteri > Siluriformes > Bagridae > Hemibagrus > Hemibagrus wyckioides. Next base: position 9,332,597 of record NC_080730.1, on the reverse strand, counting down.
CTAGTGGGCAAAAAATAAAATAAACTGTAAATCTGGAACATTTCCTATCAGTATTTTAAATTTATTTTCTTTTATTTCCTTTCTAGAAACTTGATGCTGTTAAATCTTTTGATTTTTTAATCAGCAGCACAAGGGGATTTACAGCTGGACTGTTGTACTGTAAACACCAGAAAGTCTCATTGTACCTCATGATCACTCCTTTATTTCTGTTGAATCTTCGACCGTTGGGCAGTTTGGGGTTCAGAGATGAGTGTGAATATGAACATGAAACTTTAACACTTTCATAAAGCCATAAAAGCTGAAGAGTACATACGATTTATATATACATCAATCATTCCGAAAGCTGAAAAGTCCAGACATTTTCTTGCGGTTTTTGTTTTCTGCAGCCACAAAGCCATGCTACTGTTTTGCTTATTCATTACTTTAACAGCGTCATCAGCGATAACCTGTTTTGCAATCCTCAGCATACATGTACGTACAGTGCACATTAAAATGAAAGATGACAAAACACCCAAGACTGGGCTGTGTAACCAGCCTAAGCATTTCACAACATTTATTCTGGACACAAATCACATGTCAACATAAATAAACCTCAGTCCTCACTTAAATATCTCCATAGCGCTACTGTTTTACATTTAGACATGACCGTGTGGTGAATTAATATATACAAAAAGAAATAGAAAACACAAACACAACTTTTTAAGAAATCACTGTGGCTTCCTCCTCCAGCCTTTGAGCATCTTCCGAAGCTTTTTCACACTATATGACACTGTTTTCACAAGTCCTTTGCAAAAAGAAAAATAATATGGTAAAACTAGATAATATAATAAACTAGGTAAAAACAGCAAATTTCTACTATGATATAACAGATACCAATTAAGAGCCTCACCTGCTGTAGCAACTCCTTTGGCACTCTGTGTTATGCTGGAGGTTTTCACAATCGTTGAGATACCTTTAAAGAGAAACGCATGAGGTTATATACACAAGATCAGAAAATATCTTGTTTTCATTTGGTTCTGCCATATGAATATGCCTTTTCACATAACAGACAGTGTCACTGAGGAAGAGACAGGAGTCAGAGTTGGAGGTAGCAGAGCTGAAGATGTTGAGGTTCTCTTTGGGAGTGACAGTTGGACAGGATTAGGAATGAGTACATCAGAGGGACAGCTCATGTTGGACATGTGGGGGACAGATTAGTTAGGGAGGCCAGATTAAGATGGTTTGGACATGTTCAGAGGAGAGAGAGTGAGTATATTGGTCAGAGAATGTTGGACATGGAGCTGCCAGGCAGGAGGCAAAGAGGAAGGCCAAAGAGGAGGTATATGGATGTAATAAATGAGGATATGAAGCTAGTGGGTATAAGTGTTGAAGATGCAGAAGATAGGGATAGGTGGAGGGAGATGATTCGCTGTGGTGACCCCTGAAGGGAAAAGCCCAAAGAAGATGATGTTTACATATAATCCACATAAAAAATAATAACCGAATTTACACAAATGAACAAGTTCAAAAGTTTACACACGCTTGATTCTTCATACTGTGTGTGTTTCGCGATAGTTGTTCACGAGTCTTGTTCGTCCTGAGCAGTTAAAGTGCCCACTGTTCATCAAAAACATCCTCCAGCTCCTGCTTATTCATTTTCTAGCATCTTCTGCATACCTGAACCCTTTCTAATAGTAGCTATGATAATAATAATAATAATAATAATAATAATAATAATGAAACAATAATAAATTTCACCAGACATCCTGTTTAAAAGTTTACACACCCCTTGGCTATTAATGTATCATGCTGCCTTCTTAAGCATCAGTGAACATTTGCAGCTTTTGTAACAATTGTGTACGAGTCCCTAAGTTGTCTTTGGCGTGAAAAGATGGATCTTATCATCATATAGTCACTGTAAGAAAAGGGGTCAGATATGTAGAGGATACAGAAAAAAAAAAAACATGCAGGAACTGAAGAGTTATCTGAAGAAATGTGTGGGCAGTTGAACTTCTCAGGACAAACTACAGACATATATAAACAGTCATTCATAATGGTGACAACAAATAGTAATTATAAACAAGCAATTATAAACTTATGAACCGTTTAATTTGTGTAAATTCATTCATGTGTTGGGTGGACTATATGTAAACAGCTGTTATGTGAAATAGCTTTATTAATGATTAAATTCTTAACATTTTGCTGATTCTGCCAGGCGCATGTAAACATATGACTCCAACTGTACATCATAGTAATGACTCATTAATATGGACATGTATGGCTCCTAATAATCTTAAGTCTTATTATTTATTATTAATAAGAAGAAGAAGAAAGAAAGAAAGAAAGAAAGAAAGAAAGAAGGTCAGAACCCTGTTTGTGTTTACAAAACTGCAAACTCAGACACTCCTACCATTCTCTCATTAGACCGATGACAAAGAGGAAAGCAGGGTGAGGTTTCTGAAAAACATTGCCCTGTCTCACCAAACCGGCTTGCTTAGTCATGGACATGCAAAGCAGCTTATATGGAGAAAAAAATTGGGTCTTCGCAGAAATAAAAATAAAAGTGCAAAATTATCTGTAAAACAATTATCTGCTGTCTTCCAATAATCTGAACGTGTATGCTATTTGGAAAATGAGTTTTGATAAATAGAACCAAAAAACTGAATGAAATCAATAAAAAGGTATATGGTGCAATTGAAAAATTTTTACAAGGTGCATGATATCAGTAGCACATCTTCAGTTTGTAAAAGTAACGTAAGAGCTCTGATGCGAAATCACTCAGAAACCACACAGCACTAAATCAGGTAGGGCAATTATACTGCCTCTTTGAATTCTACTCTATTTCTGTACTACAGATATACACCTGTTATTACAGAGTGTGTCTCAGTCAGCTCCCTAGTTCAGTAGTCAGGACACAGGTCATTTTAAGAGCTCTCAAAAATCACAGAATCTTCAAATGTAAAGTAACTTGATTGGAAAAAATCTACTAGCTAGAAATGTTAGACAATGCATTTTTCATAACATACTTAATGTAAAAGAAGATAAAAATATTTGTCCCTTTTCGGGTTGATAAATGCCAGTGATGATGTTTTACAGCATGAGTGCATAGCCACCGGAAACCGAGTCATCAGTAGTGGGTGCTTACCAGTGTCCCAACTCGTGTACACAATATACTGATTCAACACCTAGGGAGCTAAGGAGCTGATTGAAACGTGTTCATAGTTTTCTCCTGTGTACTGACAAGAGATGAACCTCATATCTAACATCGGCTTTCTAGCTAGGCATCCATCCATCGTCTATACCCGCTTCATTCCTAATTAGGGTCACGGGGGTCTGCTGGAGCCTATCCCAGTGCACATTGGGTGAAAGGCAGGGGTAGGCAAAAGTACAATTCTAAACAATTACAGACCAACAATCATGATCACTTCAACATGCTGGGAAGAAACCAGTTAGTAGACATATCGCTACATGAACATTTCTTCCTACGCGAAACTGTTTATGGACACACCACTGCAGTAAAATACCCAAAACTAAGAAAGTTATTATAAAGGGAATTTGACTTCATGCCTGTTTTACTCATCATCTCTCAGCAAAGTACAGGAGTTCAATTTACATGAACATGAACTTACAGCAGTCACCACCCCAAAATCTTATGAGCTGTGTCCACCAAAGCATTTCTCAATCTTTATTAATTCCAACAATACAGATAACCAAAGACCTTTCATACTTTTTTTTTTCTACAACTATCCAATACAGTGGTATATGATGGACATGGGCATGTTTATTTATCTTGAAATTCTGGACAGGAATATCTGAGATGTTACCATTTGGGTCATCTATCTGGTCCCCATAATAAATAAATAAATAAATAAACAAACAAACAAACACAAAATAGATAGATAGATAGATAGATAGATAGATAGATAGATAGATAGATAGATAGATAGATAGATAGATAGATAGATGAAATGAAACTCTGCAGCTTTTATTTTAAACATTCTTTCAGTGAGTTTAAGGTATCATTTAGGTGTAACATCATATTTAGCTGCGTTGCCAATTAAGACGTGTGTGTGTGTGTGTGTGTGTGTGTGTGTGTTTCAGCACTGGTAATAGTACAGCTGGTTGATGGCAAAACAAGCTGTAGGCTCATTAACTCTGACTCATGTGACATTTGAGTTGCTTTTGATTTATGCCGATGCAACACCTGCACAGTGTAGAAACAGTCATAACAACATCTGCCCTCTACCTCTTTATCTCTCTTTCCTTTTCCCTCTCTCTTTCTCTCAGATAATCCCTCAACCTGGCAGAGCTGTCAGTGTTCGAGGAAAAGCAGGATGTCGGTAGCAGACACTGTAATCACCCCATCCACCATTCCCATCCCTCCTCCCTTATCTTTTACCTTCTATTCTCCTCTTTCTTTTTCCCTTTCCTTTCGCCCCACAACCTTTATTCTTCTGCATCCCCACCTTTCACTTTACCATCACTCTCTTTTTCCTCTTCTCCAATTTCCTTATCTCTTCCCTCTCACTTTTTTTTCTTTCTGCCACTTTCTCCATCCCCGGTCCCCGGCGGTGAAGTCTGCATTATTGCAGATAACTCAAAAGTAATGATGTAAAACACAATCTGAAATATATGAGCAAGCTTTGTGCATTCAGATCTAGGATATCTTATGTACTCTTTTTATAGGTTTGTGTATTTACACAAATACTATTCCCTTGCAATTTGATGCAACAAAAAGGTATGCAGCATATTTCACAAAGCCGAGTCTAGAAGAAGAAGAAGGGAAAAAAAAGGCAATGATCCTGGGTACACGTTTGCAATCCTGTAGTCCCTGTGCTATTGATCATACAGCTCTCTGTATCTGTGTCCCAAATGACATACTACACACTACGCACATACACTATACACTCTGCCATCTAGTGTAGAAGGGTGGTATCAAAATATCTCAAATGTCACAATAACTAAATTTCTAACAACCGAAAATATAATCGTTTCACAGTCGATGGTAAATGCTCAAATCAAATGCATGTAAAGTAACACCTCTAGTTTCAGCAGAAAAGGGTTTTTAAAATGATGAAAAATAACGTGGGCTAATTTAAAAGACATTCGTAAGCTGTCTTGTCCAGTGCGATGTTGTCGTCTGTCTTGAAATATTTTTCTCACCCAGCGTCAGTGCCTCGTAGCCCCGCTCCTCTTTTACTATGTAAGCAAAGCTGTGAGTGTTGAGTGTATGAAGTGGCCAACATTCCTTTTTTTGTATGAATAAGTGCATCATCTGGTTACTTGAAGTGCACTTCTTCTTGATGATGGAATTTTCAATGTGAGCACACTCCTTGCGTGGCCACTTACTACAAAACAGCGTAGAATAGTGCATAATTATGCGCTAGCCATTATGGCTACTGAGCTGAAAATCCATTGTAAGTCTCAGTTACCTTGCTGTACGAGAAGGCCGCAGTCTGGGTCATGAGCGAGCTGCAGCAGGATCTCCTCCACGTCACGGTTCTTCCCCGGAGGATCCACCAGTCGTGTGATCTGCTGCTGCAGCGTGCGAGGCAGAGCCATCAGCTGGGTAAACTGGCCGTCTGGACTCTTATCCACCTACCGGGAAACAAATTCACAGCTTATAAACACTGTTTTCTGACATAATTTTTACTCCAAGAACCTTACCATTGGTAGTAGAGCTGTCTTAAATAACACTTACTGAACAATCAGAATCCAGAATTCAACATAACTGTGGTATGAAAACCTTTAAAGCAAATCCAAGACTTAAGGCCACAGACACCCTATATTTACAAATATGAAAGCATGATTGTGCATTTCATCCTCTTCTCATTACAGATGTGTTTTTGGCAGAGAAGACCAAGACAGCCTCCACGCTCTGGCAGAAACCTACTGACTTCTACATTCTGTCCTGCTGCAATGATCCGTCTTAATAATGGACCATTAACGCTATAAGCTCTTGGCAACATAATTCTGGGCATGTTTAAACAGCTCTAATGCCAGGATATTTCACTTGGCATAAAGCTTGGAACAGTCAATACCATACGTCGCCAAAAAAAGTCTTCTGAGGTCAGCAAGGCACAGACATGCAGTAATGATATGACTGTCTAAACAAGTCTCTGGCCATCAGATTTTTAAAATGAAGGGGAAAGTAGATCTAATATGTAATGCCATATAGGAGCCAGTAACTCAGTAAGGGATGATACAGAGTTGTCTCCATTTGGAATTGCACAAACAGCATTAACTGGCTTAAACAGGTAATAAAAATAATGCTGCATTTCATAAAGTTTAGAAAAGAGATAGTCTAAAGGAAGATGTACTGCTGCTTAATTCACTGTGACTGACAGATACATAGGCAACACCTCCTTCACTGAGACTAACAAGCATACACAGGCCAATCCTTCTTTACTGACTCTAACTAGACAGATACCCAGCTCACACCTCCTTCACCAAGGCTGACAGCCACACAGACCACACCTTCAGAGACTGAGAAGCATGTAGGCCACGCCTCCTTCACAGAAACAGACAGGCGCATACAGGCCACGCCTCCTTCACAGACACTGACAGGCACACAGACCATGCCTCCTTCACAGACTCTGACAGGCACATTGGACACACCTCCTTCACTAAGACTGACAGGTACACAGGCCATGCCTCCTTCACTAAGAGTGACAGGCACACAGGCCATGCCTCCTTCACTGAGACTGACAGGCACACAGACCACGCCTCCTTCACAGACACTGACAGGCACACAGACCATGCCTCCTTCACAGACACTGACAGGTCTCAGTACTAGATTGTGCATACTACTACTGCTAGATTGATCTTGATGTCTAGCACCACCTAGTGGACAAAAACTACAAAGAAAGGCTTTAAACCTGAATTCCAGCCTCACCTCCAGCTTCCCCTGCTGTGGCTTGTAAACCACCTGTGGACATTCTTGGAGAATATTATTATACAAGATCCGGAAGTGCTCCATGTTGTCCTTCACAATGTTGGAAACTTTGGATTTATCTTCACCGATCACCATCCTGAAATCCCCTAAAAGATATTACATAATCACAAGAGGAACCTGAGGAGTAAATAAACAAGATTTTGCAATGAGAACTTAATGCATGTCTGCTTTTGGATTATTTTCTGTTGTAATGAACATGATTTCTTCAGAAGGTTCTCTAGATGGTTCCTGGAATCAGTGTAAGCCACTTTAAAAAAAAATCCTCCAGTTGCACCAATCAGCTTCTGGACAGTAAAAGCTGTTGTAAGCTCTGCATTTTAGTTCACTAAATAATCAAAAAACTGGTTGAAACGTTATCTAGTCATTTAAAAATTGTTCTCCTTCTTGCTAACACGGCACTTCTTATCCTAAAGACACAAAAGTTTTAATAATTAAAGGTGTGATAATGTTATCTAGCTACACATGTACAAGCTACTGAATTACTAGCAGCTAGTATCTAAATGTCCGTGATGGACCTAAGCCACAGTCTGTAGGGAATCTCTAAAACCAGTGGGAAAACAGGTTCTCAGTCACCGGAGTACGAGAGTCCAGCGATGTTGAGGAAAAGCTCTTCCTCTGAGAAACTCTCTGGAAGCATGAGGAAGGAGGCGATTACTGCACTCTTCAGATTGGCTACCAGAGCAGCTCGCAGCTTCGTGTTCTCCTTCTGCACCAGAATCCGCACCTGAGGAAAACAAAGTACAGTGAGTACAGTACATATAAGACTGGTGTATGTATATATATATATATATATATATAAATAAGTGTATTTACTTTATATATATATATATATATATATATATATATATATATATATATATATATATATATATATATATATAAATAAGTGTATTTACTTTATATATATATATAAAATATAAAGTAAATACACGATATTGCCAAAAGTTTTGGGACACCCCTCCAAATCATTGAATTCAGGTGTTGTTTTTCAGGGGTTGGGCTTGGCCCCTTAGTTCCAGTGAAAGGAACTCTTAATGCTTCAGCATACCAATATATTTTGGACAATTTCATGCTCCCAACTTTGTGGGAACAGTTTGGGGATGACCCCTTCCTGTTCCAACATGACTGCACACCAGTGCACAAAGCAAGGTCCATAAAGACAAGGATGGTGTGGAGGAACTTCATAGAACATCTTTGGGATGAATTGATGAATTAGAGACATCCCCAAACTGTTCCCACAAAGTTGGGGGCATGAAATAGTCCAAAATGTCTTGGTATGCTGAAGCATTAAGAGTTCCTTTCACTGGAACTAAGGGGCCAAGCCCAACCCTTGAAAAACAACACCTGAATTCAGACCAAACTGATTTCTTTTCCCCAGCAAGGATTTCATCCTAATCAAACTGGACGATAAACTAAAATGAGAAATTCCGTACAGGTTTGTGCAGTCTGCCTGCTATATACATCGTTTTCCAGTGAAGCAAGTCGTCCATCAGGGCATCCGTGCTGATGACGCCGTACTTGATCAGCTGCAAGAGAAACATAACGGTTTTACAGCATAACTTACAAACTTACGTCTTATTGCTCAACACTTCAAATATAGACAACGCAAAAGAAAAATAAAAACACAATGGAAATCCCTGATGATCATGCCGGTCCTCACCTCAGACACACCTGTGTTAGTCTTCTGTGCTGTTTTGGGTGATACTGAGGGACAAACATACCAACCACATCAAGATTTCTGATCAGGAGCAAGGAAATAAAAAGGTTTAAATAACTTACTGACCCTTTCCTCTGAGGGGACTAGGGTGTTGTAGTACACTCTGGCTCCATAGTCATTCTGAATGTTGCTGATGTGCCTTGGACCGAGATATTTCAGAAAGGAGTAGTGTCTTCTGTTGTCTATTAAGTTCATGGTGTGCCAAGTGATGGGGTCATCCACAGCAAACACAAAGTCCAGCATGTTATTCTGTGCACACAAAAACAAGCACAATATCCTACAGTTCCAATCTTATATTACTGTACTTAATTAACTATTAACAATTCAGAATAAATGAACACATTTCATAACTCTTACCCGCATCTGACCTTGACTGGCCCCAGCCTGCTTAAACACTCCAGATCCATAGGCAAATGCTAAGCTAATGTCTTGTGGAAACTGAGACAGAATCCTCCGATAAAACACACTCGTGTTTTGTAACGCCGCAAGAGCCATTTTTTTAAAGCAAATAACTAATTCTCCATGCTGTTTTCACAACCTTTAAATTAATTTCGCTCATAGTTCTCAGTTACTAAAGAACTTACACGTTAGCAGGCAGCTAACTTCATACATAGGGTCCATAATGCTGCAGCTGAGGTTCAATCCCAAATGCCTTTCTGCACTATATTGAGTGCACTAACTCGCCTTTGCTTCATGTCCTATATAGTGACCTAATGTAGGACGTAGGAAGCTGTTTGACATTCGGCCCATTTAGATGAGACGCTTAAGCGGTTATCAAAACGAAGCGGTTTCTAATCATTCATAAATTAAACATGATAAGTAGAATACTTTTACCAGAGACAAAAAAAAATGTAATGAAGACTTCCAAAATCAATAGGTTAAACGTTTAAATATGTTTGGATTCTTCTTCTTCTTCGAGTTTTAACGCGAACACGAATGGCACATTTCCGGCACCTATTGGGCCGGAGTGCATTGTGCAGCAAGTTAATACCGTAATTGTCAAATTTCTCTTAATTCTGTCAACAAACATGTCCTTTATCTTTAAGAATCATCATAACATAATAGAACATGTTCAACCGATTTTGCTGATCCTCTTTTACTGCAATTTCCAGACTCATGCCTCCTATATTCATACAGGGAATAATTTAGAGCAGTGTGCCCAAAGCAGTCTAGCTATAACCATCTTCTCTGTCTCCTTGTCTGACTCCGCCTACCTGATTCCCCTTTCTATTGCATCCTAAACTTCTAGCTACTTTATTTTTTATTCCCATCCAAAGCCTTAACTTCTGTTTTACTGAATGATACGCACTATATTGCCAAAGGTTTTGGGACACCCCTTCAAATCATTGAATTCAGGTGTTGTTTTTCAGGGGTTGGGCTCGGCCCATTAGTTCCAGTGAAAGGAACTCTTAATGCTTCAGCATACCAAGACATTTTGGACAACTTCATGCTCCCAACTTTGTGGGAACAGTTTGTGGATACCCCCTTGCTGGTCCAATATGACTGCACACCAGTACACAAAGCAAAGTGTTTGGTGTGAAGGAACTTCACTGGCCTGACCTCAACCTGATAGAACACCTTTGGGATTAATGTGAGCCAGACCTTCTCGTCCAACATCAGTGCCTGACAAATGCAGTTCTAGAGGAATGGTCAAAAATTCCCATAAACACACTCCTAAAGCTTGTGGATAGCCTCCCCAGGAGAGTTGAAGCTGTTATAGCTGGTGGGCCAACTCCATATTACATTCATGTGCATGTAAAGGCAGATATCCCAGTTTTGGCCTGACTCACAGTCTCTGCTCTAATTCATCCCAAAGGTGTTCTATCAGGTTGAGGTCAGGATTCTGTGCAGGCCAGTCAAGTTCCTCCACACCAAACTCACTCATCCATGTCTTTATGGACCTTGCTTTGTGCACTGGTGCACAGTCATGTTGGAACAGGTAGGGACCATTCCCAAAACTTTTGGCAATATAGTGTATTTCTCTATGTATTAGAAATTTCAGAGATTGTGCTGGAACCCAAAGAAAGAAAATCTTTATACTTAAATTTACTCCAGACTCCAAACAAGCATAATAATATTTCATACAAAATATCTTGTTTGGAAGATCTCCCACTTAGAAGGCCTGATGATAATGCAGAAAATGAGTCTGAGCATATCACCATGCTCAAAAGGTCAAGTGTCCTCCACATTGAATGACTAACAAAACTGATATCCTCTGGTGAGAATACTCCTACTGGACTACATGTCCTTTTTAAAAAAAATTGGGATTTTTTTGCAGCTCCATGATCTTTATAACCATCGGTAATTGTAATTGAGTAATATTTCAGCTCTGGATTCTGTTTAACCACTACTTCCTTTGATATTGCTCTTTTTTTTATTATGAATTATTCCCTGTAATTGAAGATCCACTGAAGGCACAGGGAATAACCAAGGGGAAAATAGATGACTCAACCAAGTTCAGATAATGAGTAGATCTCATATCTGTATTTAAAAATCCTGAAGACTCAAGACTCCAAGAAAAAAAAAAACCCTATAGGATTGACTTTGTAACTGAATAAGATACAATATGTCTTGTTCATACCATATATATAACATTTATTTACAGT